>NC_056728.1:1790660014-1790960014 GCF_019279795.1 Protopterus annectens | reverse complement strand
ATAAGTGACCATCCTGTCATGAGTCACAATATTCAAGATAAACATATAATTTACAGCCAAGTTCATAACTCAAGAAAATGTTGACAAACACACTTTTATCAAATCATTAAAAGAATATAACTGGAAAATACTAAAGTATTTGCCCTTAGACTCTGCTGTCACACTTCAATAAGATATTCCTAAAAATTCTCAATAATCTTGCCCCATTACATATCAAAAGGGTCAAATCCAATCCTGCACCATGACTAACAGAATAAAATAAAAAATAATACTTCAGCATGACAAAGACTGGAAATTAATGCTACAGTGCCAGAAAGCCTGGAAAGAGTGACTTCAAAAAAGAGCACAGAATACATTTCAACTTTACAGGCAACTAAGGAATAGGACAGAATACCAAATAAAACATGACAAGCAAAACTATTATAACATCCTCCAAAATAAACAACAAAACAACCCAAAACTATTCTGGACATTAAGCAAACATTTACATCCAGGTTGTATTACCACACCCATCCCTACACCCAGCAATAATACTGATTCAATTCCCACACAATTTAACAACTATTTTATACAGACTATATTGTCCCTGTCAAATAATATACATCCAGTACCCTCTCAGTACCAGCAGCCTCTGCTAAATACCCTCAGCTATTTGACTTCAGCCTAGTACCTTCCTCCACCATTAAAAAAACTCCTACATAAGTGAAAACTAACCACCGTCTCCCTTCAGACTACTTAAAAATGGCTGCAGATACAATTGATTTTTCATCTGGAAAAAAATCCATTATTATACCTTTACACAAAGGTGGTACATCTGCAGAGTTTAATAACTACAGGCACATTGCAATTCTCTAAATACTTGAAAAAAATGTATTCATACTCAGCTTCTGCATCACCTAAGTTCAAATAATCTGCTCTCAGAAACACAGTATGGCTTAAGATCCCACAACAGTACAACTACCAACCTCCTTCACTTCACCAGCACTATAAACCAGCATAGTAACATTGATAACCTAGTGTCAACTGTATTCCTAGACTTATCCAAAACATTTGACATTGTATCACATCAACATTTACTTGGCAAACTCTCTTCTATAGCTCTCTCTCAATCCTCCCTTAAATGGTTCCTTAGTTATCTGTCTGAATGCAACAAGTAGACAAATGACAACAGAACCTATTTTCCTCTCTTCCAGTTACCATAGGTGTCCCTCAGGGCTCTGTACTAGGACCCCTTCTTTTTAGTATTTTTATAAACAGGTTTCACACCGCAATACACTAAGCAAATATAGTACAATATGCAAATGATTTGACTCTAATATGTACAGCTCCCACAATATCCAGATTACAAGAAATCACCCAAATTTCTTTGTCTTCAATTGATACCTGGCTGAAAAATTCAAATCTACTCCTTAATCCCAATAAAACAAAACTGATGTTCTTCACCCCAAAGCATTATGTCCATCAAAGCTATCTTTGTTGGTTACATCTGCAAATAATACTAAAACTGAGGTAATACTACAGACTAAATTACTAGGCATTGTAATAGATGACAATCTTAAATTTGATCAACATATTCTTCAAACAATTAAAAAGATCCATCATAAACATGGCTCCCTTTTCATAGCAAAACAGTACCTTACAGACTCAGCAAGAAAAACCCTGGCCTTATCTTATTTGCTTCCAGCCCTCTTATATGTCTCACCTATCCTTACAAATCTGAGCTCTATATTAAAATCCAAAGTAGCCTCCTGTTACAATGAAGTAGATAACTTTGCTACCAATACTGCATACAGAGCTCATCACTACCACGCCTTAAAACAGCTAAACTGGCTAGAGCTTAACCACTTCAAATCATACTCTCAGCTGGTTATGGTGTACAAACCGATATTTTCTCTTGAACAATGCCCTGCATTAAACAAAACATATTATTGCCCTACTACCCCACAAGAGACCTCTGTTCTGGTAAAACATTTCTACCAAGCACTACTGAAGTAAATAATGCATCGGGGGACTCACTATAATCCTTTTACATCTCCAAAGTCTGGAACACTCGGGTCACTGGACCACAAATACCAGTATAATTCAGTCATAGTCCATGTGGGTGTAAATGACCTAAGACATTCCTCCCTAGACTATATGAAGACAGACATTGTGGAGCTATCGGAATAGGTGTCCCAGGCTCGTATAAGCCTAGCACTAAGCAGCATTTTACCTTCTCCAAGGATGATGCCGCAATATGAACAAAAGATGACTTACTTTAATAACTGGCTTAGTTTCTGGTGTCAATATGGAAGGATATGGTCAACAGACCACGCTGCTTTGTCAGGGATGATCTGCGTCTCTTCCCTCTTGGCTTTCAAACATTAGGTAAAACGTTGTCCTCTCCCACAGTGCCTTTTTTTAGACAATGCCAAACTGAAAGTACTGCCCACTTTGTCATGTCTTTCGGCTTTTCCCGGTTAGGGGTCGCCACAGCGGAACTCCGGTCTGCTAATGATTGGTAGTTGATTTTTACGTGCCGAGTTACCAGCTCTGATGCACAACCTTCAATGAAGGTACGCCCATTCATGCATGTCTCCACGCAGAAGATGGTCTAGCTGAGACTCGAAACAGACAATGTCTTATTGTGAGGCGACAATGCTACCGCAGCACCAACTTCTTTAGGTATACGTAATAAAATAGGAAGGAAAGCACAGACTTGGCCAGGCTGAGCAAAGATGAGAGATGCAGCATGGATGACCTGGGAAAACAGAAGTGTTAAATGCATATTTCACATCATACTTCATAAAGGAAAGCAAAACTGTGATGTCATTCTGGAACACAAATAGAACAGAGCTGGAAAAACCAACCTGTACCAGGGTTCAGAGGAAGAAGATTGAGAAGAAATTAGTTACCCTATGAGAGGCTAAGGCACAGTGACTAGACAGGGTGCCTCACATAGATCTTTAACAGATCAATGAACAGTGTAGAAGTGCCTAAGGACTGGAATACAGCAAGTGTGGTACCCTTGCTAAAGGTCAGAAGCCTAAAAAATCTGGAAAACTGCAGATCTGTTATTATAACAGCAATGACAGGGCAGGTCATATAAATAATCCTGATGGAAACACTCTGTTTTCATAGATGGCAACAGTTTCCAGGACAAAAGCCAACACAGGTTCATGACCAGAAAAGCCTGTCAGTCAAACCTGATCCAATTTTATGAATAGCTCACAGGACACCTTGATAGAGGAGTAATAGCAAACTAGAATTACATGGCTTTCACCAATCCACTGATTCAGTCCTACATAGATGTCAGCAAAGGAAAACTGAATGGATTGAGACAAGGATCATGGACTGCTGCTTGCTAGAGAGTGGAACACAAATAGTTATGCTGAAAGGAACAATGTCAGGAATAAGGAAAGTGACTAACGGAGAACTGCTGTGGTCAGTCCTTGATCCAGTATACTTTAGTGTGTGTGTTTCAGACATATCACAAGAAACAGAGAACAGTCACCCCACCCTCTTCACTGATGACACAAAGGTGCAGCAGTGAAGCATAGGGAAAACATCTAAGGAAAAATTTGAAAAGGCAGACCAAGTATGCAGATAAATGGCAGTTGAGGTAGACTGCAAATAAATGTAAAGTACTGAACTTAACAATATTAACTTTCAGGACCACTAGAAACAATATTTAACCACAGCCTCCAAACAGACTTAATGACAAGCAAATGGAGGACTGCTGTGATTATCTCACTGCACAAGGATGGTTCATTCACAGACCCAGGAAATTATAAACCCATAAGCCTGACTAGCCTGATAAGCAAAGCTATGGAGGTAATAATCATGGGTATTCTAAATGACAACATAGGTAACATACAAACATTGAACCCAAATCAGTTTGGGTTTTCCAAGGGCAGGTCTTGCTGACAGCCTGGTGAATTTCTTCAAGAAGGTCACCAAAGTAATGAATGAGGGCAAAATATCGCATACTGCCTGCCTCGACCTAGCCAAGGCATTTGATGCAATCCCTCACTTGCACTTGAATATTGTAGAAAAGATCACCAAACTAAGCATAAATCCCTACATCACCCACTGGACAGCTAACTGGCTTATATACAGGAGCCAGAAAGTTAGAATAGTATTTCCACACAGAAAGGCTGATTACTAGTGGGGTGCCTCTGATCTCAGTGCTGGGACCACTCCAGTTTGACATCTACTTCTCTGAAGTCAGGGTTAATGTCAAGGACCTCTGACTCAACAAGTTGGCAGATGATTGCAAATTGGGTGCAGCCATTTAATCCCTGCAAGACATAAATATCCTCCAAGAAGGCCTGACGCAGGCTAATAACTGGTGCCAGAGTCACGAGCTAAACCTCTATGCCAAAAAGTGAATCATGTAGTATCTTTCAGAAAGATGGTCACCCCAGCAAAGTATTACATTGACAATGCACCCCTAAGAGTAGACTCTGTAGTCAGGGATTTGGGAGCGCATGTACACAGTGATTTGGCATTTGACCATGTGTCTGCTGTAATGATGAAATCATTCTATGTTGTAAGGGTATGGCAGCTTTAGCCAAACATGTTATCATTCTACTGTACTCTGCTATCATAAGACCAGTCATTGAGTACAATGCCCCCTATAGAATGCACCAAGCCAGGCATATGCAATAACTGGAGCATCTTCAGAGATTCTCACAAGAATATATAGGGCAGAAAGGAAATCCTGTGTCAACTGCCTCAAAGCCTCATCCTTATATTTGGTCTCCTATAGGCTGCTGGGAGGGGACATATGTCTGGCCTACAAATGCATCCTCGGATCCATCCCTAATGGACCTGTTGCACATCCATAAAACAAATAGCATCAAGAACACCCAATCCAATGATGTAAACTTTGCCTGCAACATAAATAAGATATTCTAAAAGGACAGATCTGTGTCTCAGATGCTTCCCCTTCTCTGGAACAGGCTTCCCATCTACGTGAAGTAGAATTCATCCCTGCACTTATTCAAGGAAAAACTTGGATCAATGGATGGGGAACTGTAAATTCACCCCTGGTGTAGCATTTTTGTCTGTATTAGAGAGAAGAAGCTTATAAATACTTGGGCACCCATGCCAAAGTATATATATACTCCCACAAAACCTTTGGGAATTAAAGCTTATCAAATTTTAATGGGAAGCATGACTAGGCTTAAAAAAGCCCCTTGGGTCAAATAACACAGTATCTTACTATGATACAAAGCAGAAAAAGGATATGAGTTGTTGAGTGCACAAGTGCTGGGCCACCAGAAGAAGAAGGAGAGGGCAGATGCAGCAGCAAACAGGTTGCTGATGTGTATCTTCAGAAGGACAGATTTTAGAAGTAAAAATGTAATCCTCTCACTATATCAGGCCCAGATCAAGCCAAACTTGTGTACTGTGTGTAGTTATGGAGGCCATACAGGGAAAGGGTCATCAGTTGGCTAACAGCCCAGATGAATGTCACCAGAAAGGTGTATGTAATAGAAGGGACAGCATATGACAGTAGGCTAGAGAAGCTGGACATCTTCTCAACAGAGACCAGAAGAGGCAAGAAGACATGATGAGGATATACAAGGCTAGGTCAGAAAAGTATGATGGGGCCATCTTCAATAAGGTGCAAGGATGGGAGAGAGATAATATAACAAGAGATTAGTTCCTGAGCTCTTCTCATCCATCCTCTGCATACTTAAGTTACAAACCTTCTAGATACACCAATTTAGAACAGCCAGCCTAAATAAAACCAATCCTGTATCATGTTCTCTCTGTTAAATGATATTACCACTATCCACCAGCTTGATTGTGTTCAGACACACACACATTTCACAAAAACTGCCCATACCGAACCAAAGTTAATCTTTACTGGGATGTGTCTTATGTAGTTGTCCCTGAGATTTTTCATATTTCAATAAATGTTCTTTGTTTCTTACTCACACACACTCACTACTTTGGTGTCACCCCCCCCCCCCCCCCCATCCTGTGAGAATGATGATGACTGTGCCATGGGCTTTGATCATTTGGGTTTGACTTATGGTTACATATATGTCTGATGCACAGAGGGGACAGGTTTGAGACTGTAAGTATGCAAGTAGTTTATCTGCACTGCAGGTTCCACACTTACCTTGACATTACTGCAGGTATTAGTCATGTGCTTTGGAGCTGTCTCTGTCTGATGCTATCCGTACACAGCCATTACATGGGTAAGTAACATTTGCGGACATCAGATGGCATCACTTTTATTATTTGTATGTGCTTAGGTTGTTATGTGTATTCCTTCACTGATGAATACATATGGGCTATCATTTGCCTCTTAGTTGCTGAGTGTGTACACTAACCTTTGAGTCTTAGGTGGTGAATGTGTGTGCCATCTTTTGCCTCTTAGCCAGGACAGGGGCATATTGTGCATGCTTTCATCTGCCAGTTACCTCTACAGCTGCAGGTTTTCCCTCAGAATCCTCGTCTATATGTGCTGGAGGTGCTGCCCCTGTTTGTGGTCCATGAATATGTGGTCCTGGCCCTTGCTGTCCCTGTTGCAACTGTTTCCTCAAAATGATATTGTACAACATGGGTACAGACTATGAGAATTTTTGCACAGGTACCTGGGTCATACTGTAGGGCACTCCTGATGTATCTAGATAGTGGAACCATGACTTCAGCATGCAAAACACATGCTCTATGATGCTTTTAGTTTGAGCATGGGCATTGTTGTATACTTCCTATGTGGGTGTGTGTGCATTTCTGATGGGTGTCATGAACCACAATTCCAGTGCATAACCTGCATCATGCAGGAGATGGCCTTCTGGAACATCACTCCTAGCAAACCTTGTGTACAGCTTTGTGGTGTGCCATATGTGTGAGTAACTGCCTGGTTTGCCTGCACAGACATTGAGAATGACCCCTCGGACATTACAGACAACCCAACAGCTGACTGAGTGGAACTGCTTGCTGATGATGTATGTCCATCTCTGTTCACCAGGTGGGGCTTTTTCTATGTGTATGTGAGTGCAGTCTATGGCCCCAAAGACTTCAGCATAGAATTCTGCATTGTTCTTGCTCTCTTCTGTGGTGTGCATGGAAAATAGATGGTACTGTTGCAGCATAGCATTAAGATATTGGTGAAATATTCTGGAGGCTGAGGCCTGTGACACCCCTAATATATCCCTGTGGGTCTCTGGAATGTACCAGCAGCTTATAGCCTTAATGCTACACATATCTTAGTACCCACTGGTTTTGGTTCTCCTCAATTTCCCCTGGGATTGAGGTGGAGGTGGCAGAGGTTGTAGAGTTCCTGTAGTGTTTCCCTATCAACACTGCATTGCTCTAATATTTTAATATCATGCAGTCCCTGATATGTTAAACGGGGTCTGAACATCCTTCTCTTGGATGAAGTCCTTCAGCAGCTTAGATGTGAGCCTGTTGCACATGCACATGCAAAAGAGCAGCAGCCCCTAACATTGCTTTTTTTCTAAGTGTATACCATCTCTACATGGTTACTTTCTAGCTTCCTGTATGTCACCATCATCTTGGATTGGTTAATTAACATGTAATTCAGCTCCTTATTCATTCATTAGTATACTGGGCTGTTTACCTTTGTTTGGTGGCTCTACATAACTTGTAGAGCCATTTCACGAATACAAAATAGTGGGCACATGATAGCAGTGCAGAATTTAGCCATTCATGAATCTGTCCCAGTGTCTGAGAACTTACTCAGTTGCACATAGTTTTAGAGTCACATAAGTTGTCCAAATGTTGTTTTGATCTTTAAATGAGCATTATGTGTAAGACATATTATCCCAGTGGTATGTTAGGATGCTTGCAACCACATTATATGTGTGTGTGTGTGTTGGGGGGCTGTTATGATAAAAAAAAAAAAGAAAGAAAGAAAAATGAAACCGGTGCCTGTAGTTGCAAGGAATACGAGACATCCATGAACAGAGGCTTCCATTGGGAAAACACATGCAAAGCCCATTCTAACAGCAAACAAGAATAACTATAGTATCTGACAGTGGTAGATGAGAAGTTAAGGCCCGTAGAAAGATTCAGTCATGCAGTACTATTAATTTTGCTCTATTCCCTCACCCCCCCCCCCCCCAAAAAAAGTATAGTTTGATAGTACATTTCCACTTGTAAATTTTGGCAGAAAAGGTGTTAGGATGCTATGTATTTACTTACAGTGCAGAGAAGAGGGACAGGCAAAAATGAGTAATATACACAAAGGAACATATCAAATATAAGGTCAAGAGAAGAGAAGAGAAGGAACACCATACTCTGAGGGGACTGTGTGGGTTCAGAGACTAGCGTAAGCACAATAGTGGTTAATGTAAAGGAAGGTGGGCATACTGGTAGATTTTAATGTAGAGGAAGAGTGAAAATCAGGTAGGTTTTAAAACAGATGGATGAGGGGAATGCCGGTAGGTTTTAAAACAGATGGATGAGGGGAATGCAGGTAGGTTTTAAAACAGATGGATGAGGGGAATGCAGGTAGGTTTTAAAACAGATGGATGAGGGGAACGCAGGTAGGTTTTAAAACAGATGGATGAGGGGAATGCAGGTAGGTTTTAAAACAGATGGATGAGGGGAATGAAGGTAGGTTTTAAAACAGATGGATGAGGGGAATGCAGGTAGGTTTTAAAACAGATGGATGAGGGGAATGCAGGTAGGTTTTAAAACAGATGGATGAGGGGAATGCAGGTAGGTTTTAAAACAAACTGAGGCGGGTAATGCAAGTAGTTTTCAGAGTAGTGGGAGGAGAAGAATGCTGGTAAACTGTTACAGTGTACTGGTCCTTAGACATATCAAGAGAGATAGATGAAAGACAAGCATAGAATAATGGTGGGGGGGGGGTTAGCTTTATAGTCAAAGGGAAATCAAAATCAACTTGTAGTGGACAGGAAGATTCCAAATTGAAGAGTAGATATGGAGCAGGAGCTGACTAAGGTGTGGAAGCATGAGGAGTTCATCCAATTTTTGTGTGACTGCACCAGAAAGGATAGAATTATGGATATGGCTCTAACCACTGTGGAAGAGGCCAAAGGATATCAAAATAAAAGTATCATAAGCTAATAGTAGTGACACTACTGTATCTTTGGAGTGGTGAAAAGGGCAGGAATAAAAGGTCAGAGATGACACTGTGGGATTTTAGATTGTATACTGCGGTGGTGGTGCTGCGGTAGCGTTGTCGCCTCACAGTATGACGTTGTCCTCTTCGATTCTCAGCTAAAGTGTCTTCTGTGTTGAGACATGCATGAATGGGCATACCTTCATTGAAGGCTGTGCATCAGGGCTGGTAACTCGGTACGTAAAAATCTACTACCAATCATTAGTGGACCGGAGTTCCGCTGTGGCGACCCCTAACCGGGAAAAGCCAAAAGATACAACAACAACAACAACAAGATATTGATGAGATGGGGAAAGGAGTCAAATATGAGTTATAGGATTGAGAACAAATTGGGGGAATAAAAAAGCTACAGAAATAGGTCAAGAATGTAATATTCTGGGATATGGACAGGCATCTGTGAAGCAAACAAAAGAAAGGTAAAATAAAAGAAGAGGAAGTACAATATAGCTACGTAGAAACTGAGACTAATAATTAAGGCAAAGGTAGTAGGGCTACAAGACATGGCAGGACAGGATGGGCGGTTAGAGATGGCATGATACAAGGAGGCAAGCAGGATAACAATGGAAGTAAGGGCAGTTCAAGGACAAGTTGAAAGTGAGCTGGCAGATGGACTCGAGGGGGAGACAACAACTTCTTTAGGTTGTTGTTGTTGTTGTTGTCATGTCTTTCGGCTTTTCCCGGTGAGGGGTCGCCACAGCGGAACTCCGGTCTGCTAATGATTGGTAGTTGATTTTTACGTGCCGAGTTACCAGCCCTGATGCACAACCTTCAATGAAGGTACGCCCATTCATGCATGTCTCCACGCAGAAGATGGTCTAGCTGAGAATCGAAACAGACAACGTCTTATTGTGAGGCGACAATGCTACCGCAGCACCAACTTCTTTAGGTATACGTAATAAAATAGGAAGGAAAGCACATACTTGGCCAGGCTGAGCAAAGATGAGAGATGCAGCATAGATGACCTGGGAAAACAGAAGTGTTAAATGCATATTTCACATCATACTTCATAAAGGAAAGCAAAACTGTGATGTCATTCTGGAACACAAATAGAACAGAGTTGGAAAAACCAACCTGTACCAGGGTTCAGAGGAAGAAGATTGAGAAGAAATTAGTTACCCTATGAGAGGCTAAGGCACAGTGACTAGACAGGGTGCCTCACATAGATCTTTAACAGATCAATGAACAGTGTAGAAGTGCCTAAGGACTGGAATACATCAAGTGTGGTACCCTTGCTAAAGGTCAGAAGCCTAAAAAATCTGGAAAACTGCAGATCTGTTATTATAACAGCAATGACAGGGCAAGTCATATAAAGAATCCTGATGGAAACACTCTGTTTTCATAGATGGCAACAGTTTCCAGGACAAAAGCCAACACAGGTTCATGACCAGAAAAGCCTGTCAGTCAAACCTGATCCAATTTTATGAATAGCTCACAGGACACCTTGATAGAGGAGTAATAGCAAACTAGAATTACATGGCTTTCACCAATCCACTGATTCAGTCCTACATAGATGTCAGCAAAGGAAAACTGAATGGATTGAGACAAGGATCATGGACTGCTGCTTGCTAGAGAGTGGAACACAAATAGTTATGCTGAAAGGAACAATGTCAGGAATAAGGAAAGTGACTAATGGAGAACTGCTGTGATCAGTCCTTGATCCAGTGCACTTTAGTGTGTTTGTTTCAGACATATCACAAGAAATAGAGAACAGTCACCCCACCCTCTTCACTGATGACACAAAGGTGCAGCAGTGAAGCATAGGGAAAACGTCTAAGGAAGAATTTGAAAAGGCAGACCAAGTATGCAGATAAATGGCAGTTGAGGTAGACTGCAAATAAATGTAAAGTACTGAACTTAACAACATTAACTTTCAGGACCACTAGAAACAATATTTAACCACAGCCTCCAAACAGACTTCATGACAAGCAAATGGAGGACTGCTGTGATTATCTCACTGCACAAGGATGGTTCATTCACAGACCCAGGAAATTATAAACCCATAAGCCTGACTAGCCTGATAAGCAAAGCTATGGAGGGAATAATCATGGGTATTCTAAATGACAACATAGGTAACATACAAACATTGAACCCAAATCAGTTTGGGTTTGCCAAGGGAAGGTCTTACTGACAGCCTGGTGAATTTCTTCAAGAAGGTCACCAAAGTAATGAATGAGGGCAAAATAGCGCATACTGCCTGCCTCGACCTAGCCAAGGCATTTGATGCAATCCCTCACTTGCACTTGAACATTGTAGAAAAGATCACCAAACTAAGCATAAATCCCTACATCACCCACTGGACAGCTAGCTGGCTTATATACAGGAGCCAGAAAGTTAGAATAGTATTTCCACACATAAAGGCTGATTACTAGTGGGGGTGCCTCTGATCTCAGTGCTGGGACCACGCCAGTTTGACATCTACTTCTCTGAAGTCAGGGTTAATGTCAAGGGCCTCTGACTCAACAAGTTGGCAGATGATTGCAAATTGGGTGCAGCCATTTAATCCCTCCAAGACATAAATATCCTCCAAGAAGGCCTGACGCAGGCTAATAACTGGTGCCAGAGTCACGAGCTAAATCTCTATGCCAAAAAGTGAATCATATAGTATCTTTCAGAAAGATGGTCACCCCAGCAAAGTATTACATTGACAATACACCCCTAAGAGTAGACTCTGTAGTCAGGGATTTGGGAGCGCATGTACACAGTGATTTGGCATTTGACCATGTGTCTGCTGTAATGATGAAATCCTTCTATGTTGTAAGGGTATGGCAGCTTTAGCCAAACATGTTATCATTCCACTGTTCTCTGCTATCATAAGACCAGTCATTGAGTACAATGCCCCCTATAGAATGCACCTAGCCAGGCATATGCAATAACTGGAGCATCTTCAGAGATTCTCGCAAGAATATATAGGGTATAAAGGAAATCCTGTGTCAACTGCCTCAAAGCCTCATCCTTATATCTGGTCCCCTATAGGCTGCTGGGAGGGGACATATGTCTGGCCTACAAATGCATCCTCGGATCCATCCCTAATGGACCTGTTGCACATCCATAAGACAAATAGCATCAAGAACACCCAATTCAACGATGTAAACTTTGCCTGCAACATAAATAAGATATTCTAAAAGGACAGATCTGTGTCTCAGAGGCTTCCCCATTTCTGGAATAGGCTTCCCATCTACATGAAGCAGAATTCATCCCTGCACTTATTCAAGGAAAAACTTGGATCAATGGATGGGGAACTGTAAATTCACCCCTGGTCTAGCATTTATGTCTCTATTAGAGAGAAGAAGCTTATAAATACTTGGGCACCCATGCCAAAGTATATATATATATACTCCCACAAAACCTTTGGGAATTAAAGCTTATCAAATTTTAATGGGAAGCATGACTAGGCTTAAAAAATCCCCTTGGGTCAATAACACAGTATCTTACTATGATACAAAGCAGAAAAAGGATATGAGTTGTTGAGTGCACAAGTGCTGGGCCACCAGAAGAAGAAGGAGAGGGCAGATGCAGCAGCAAACAGGTTGCTGATGTGTATCTTCAGAAGGACAGATTTTAGAAGTAAAAATGTAATCCTCTCACTATATCAAGCCCAGATCAAGCCAAACTTGTGTACTGTGTGTAGTTATGGAGGCCATATAGGGAAAGGGTCATCAGTTGGCTAACAGCCCAGATGAAAGTCACCAGAAAGGTGTATGTAATAGAAGGGACAGCATATGACAGTAGGCTAGAGAAGCTAGACATCTTCTCAACAGAGACCAGAAGAGGCAAGAAGACATGATGAGGATATACAAGGCTAGGTCAGAAAAGTATGATGGAACCATCTTCAATAAGGTGCAAGGATGGGAGAGAGATAATATAACAAGAGATTAGTTCCTGAGCTCTTCTTACTAGAAACCAGAAGAGATGGGGGGCACAGTTAAGGTGCACAGAATCAAGTCAGGGAGAAGTGAAGAGGTCATCCTCATTAGAAAGGACAGAGATATAGGTTACAGATGTAGGGATCAACCCCTTTGAGGATCTGTGGAAGTACTTCCTCACAGAGAGGGTTGCAGATTTATGGAATGAACTATCAGAAATTATGTTGGAGAAGGAATGCATGGAGACACTAATATGGCATGGCACAGGCTGAGAAGTGAGTGATCTGGTAGATTGCAATTAAAGAGAGCCTTACCCTCTATTAAATCCACTTAACTCATTAAATCCTAGTGATGTCTCCAGGTATTTATGTAAGATCAGCTGAGAGATACCTTTGGGTATCTAATATTGCCTATTCATATTTACTTTAATGACAGCAAAATTGTGCTATATGCAAGCTGTTAGAATATTTTGTCTTGAAGATTGCATGATGCACAACACAAATTTATTTTGATATTCAGCCTAACAGAAACCTTATGTTGTTCATATACTTAATTATATCTATTGTCATAATTTCATATTTTATTAATGTCTCAACAACCAGGCAATACAGAATTGCTTAGTCATGTATGAAAATTCACTGGTGCATTAGCAATAAAGCATGCAAAAAATGAACATTATATTTATTATATAATCAGATTATGACTGGTGATATTCAGAAGCTGATAGTGCATAGATGATGTGTGTGTGTGTGTGTGTGTGTGTGTGTGTGTGTGTGTGTGTGTGTGTGTGTGTGTGTGTGTGTATATATATATATATATATATATATATATATATCACTTTAATGATGCATTTGTGGCGTGTGTGTATGTATATGCACTACTTCTGAATTCCACTGATGGAATCTGATCACTTTAATGATGCATTTGTGATGTGCTGTTTATACTTTTTCAGTAGCATTTGCACTACTAGAGATATGAACATTTTTGTGCAGTGAGTTTATAACTTGATTTTTATCAATAGAGTTTGTCATGCAACCAATGGAAGTCAGAATGCAAATTGAAAGCATCCCATTGGATGCGACAAGTTAAAGGGCAGCCTAGATGGGCTTACTGTCTCCTTTTGCTTCATACAAATGTAATTTAAACGCACAGGCTGACATTACGAGGGAAATGTCCAAGCACAAACTGTCGCTGAGTACCACACAAAAATGCCTGCTTAAAGGACCCCAAGAATATAATCTACATGATATGCCTCTGAAGATCTCATTGCATAGCTGCCAACATTTTAGCTGCCTATTTTGAAAAATAGGAAACACAGAAGTATGCATATAAGGTCATACTTCTAGTTTTGTTTTCCATGTTTCAATTATATTATTCAGAACGCCTCCATAAAAATACAGATGTGTTCTTACCATATGTGTTGAGAAGTCCTTTTTTGACAGGTCCTAGGCTGGGTTCATCTTCTCCACCAGTCACAGTTTGATACTTACTTATGTGAAATCTCATATTCAGAGATGTTTGTGTACCACTACTAATGCATGTTTGAGATGTAACTCACCAGATACATATGTCTGTTCATCCACAGAGAGCCCAAAATTCAATCCCATTCCACTAGTGAGCACCTTCCTGCAAATCAAGATATAATCAGTTTGAAGCTTACATTACAAAACAAGTACTATAACAATATACAGTTTTCCAACTTACTTGGAACTCTATAAAGATTTCAAGTTGGCAGAGGAGATAAAGGAAGGTTAACCTTGACAAATCAAAGAGGATCCTCTCATAGCTCAACTGGTACAGTAAGAATCTGCTACAGCTAATGTCAAAGTCACTTCTGGATGAGTTCTAGATCATTTACCACTAGGATGGAAAGAGCTGAAGGATCGCAGAAGCACACAGCTCAAGATAGCCAAGTCCTAGAGGGCTGACTTTTCAAATGTAACATGATTCTCTCAGTCAAGGTTGAAACTTTAATGTTTGGTGAAGGTATGCACTGAAGACAAAGTAGCTATGGCACAGATGTCTGCAGTGAAGGCACATGTGTTTAGCAGCCTAATATATGCAATCCACTTCAAAAGTATTTGCCTAGCTGTCAGAAGCCATCCTTGGTATAATGGAGATTAACAACTGGTCTGTCTTCCTAAATTTCTGTACATACTGTAGGCAACCCTTGAGCTATTGGTCATAACCAGGGTTGAATGGACTTCTCTCACTTGGATTTCATCACCACAGAGAAAACCAGGTTAATGGACTGATTTAGAAGAATTTCAAAACCACATGTGTATATATATACATATATATATATATATATATATATATATATATATATATATATATATATATATATATATATAGTGATGCCCCACCACTAGACCAGTAATCAAGGAGCCTCAGTCCTCACCACTGGAAAGGGGACATTCACTGGGAGGATAACAGGTACACACACAGTATTTCCATATGCAGCTCTCTGCATCAAGTCTAATTTCCGTTAAGAGCACACATAGACCACAGTCAGTCTGGGGCTGGTTTCTCCCTCTTCTTCCAGATTCCCATTAAGACTCCCCACTGGCATAGCTATAGAGTTCAGATCTCAGCTGAGTGACCAAGCCATCTTTGGCAGATCCTGGAAGTCATAAAGCAGTTGCATTCCTTCATTAATTAGTTCACTCCAAAGACAACACAGAAAGTTCCCTAGCACAGACTCTGTGTCTCTAACTGCCTTGAAAACTGTCAGATAGCAACTGTATGGCAGCCAATAAAGTAATTTAATTTTAGATATTTTCTGAAGTTTGTTAGACTGAAGTTAACCCTCCAGTTTCCTCTGCTAACATATACATTTAAACAATTACAATACTGCATGTACTTTTCTGTTCTCTTCCAGTAGGGCACACTGTGGATACATTTTAGGCAAAAACACTTTATAAAATACCTTTTCAACACACATCTGTACAAATCAGTTTGATATACACATGACATACAGTTCTAACATAGTTGTAACACAAGCATCTTATATAATATACAGTTTTAATACATATGTAACACCAGCATCTTGTATAAGTTAGTTTGATATTCACAAATGACATACAACCATTCACAAAATTCCAGCTAGCTTTGCTGACAGTACCTCCCTTCATGACACTTCTTCCACCCGAAGACCCAAGCTAGTTTTTCAAGTGACTCTTGAGAAATGTTGCTTGAGAGGGGTGACCCTATCTGGGAATACATTACCCCAATCCCTGTCTTGAGATCACAGCTGCCTTTGGATTGCTGACCCCACTACAGTGCTGAACTATCATATCATATGCCTGTAACCCTAGGCTCCACAAAAGTAACTTGGGATTTTGTTGGCTGGCCATAGATCCCCCTCAGACTCCTCCTGCCTTCTACTGCAAATACTTAGCACCAGGGCCTCCATATCATGGTAAGTTTTCATGGTGTTAACATGGTACAGCTTGTGCCCCTGGCTCCTGCCTAGCAGTTCTACCATGTAGTTAACATCACTGAACTTCCTTATGACTTTGTAGGGTCCCTCTCAGGCTGCCTGCACCTTGTTGTGCCTGTCAGGAATGAGAACCATAACCTGGTGCCCCATAGCATACTCTCTAGCTCGAGCATTCCTATCATACCAGACCTTTTTCTGCTGTTGGGCTCCTGCCAGGTTCTTCTGGGCCAAGCCCATGAGTTCCCTGAGCCTTATCCTAAGGTTTAGGACATACAGCACAACAGAATCCTTGTGGGATTCACAGTCACCCTCCCACTCTTCGTGCATCAAATCTAGAGGTCTCCTTACCCTATGCCCATACAGCAACTCAAAGGGTGAGAAACCTGTAGATTCCTGGGGCACCTCTCTGTAAGCAAACAACAGATGGGATAAATATTTGTCCCACCCCCTCCTAAACTGGTCTACAAATCCTGTAGCATTGTCCTTAGTGTAGAGTTTAACCTCTCCACAAGGCCATTATTCTGGGGATGGCAGTGGATGATCTTTAGGTTCTTCACCCTGCAGAGCTTCCACAGACAAGCCAGCAGGTCTGACATGAAGCTGGCATCTCTGTCAGTCAATATTTCTTTTAGGAAACCTACCCTGCTGAAAATGTCTAACAAAGCATTTTCCACCTTTTCTGCCTCAATGGAGGACAGAGCAACTGCCTCAGGGTATCTGGTAACATACTCTACTATCACTAGGATATACATCTTTCATGTGGAACTTGGGGTACTCAGAGGCCCCACAATATCCATAGCTACCCTCTAAAATGGCTCCTCAATCACTGGCAAAGGCATCTAAGGAGCTTTGACCGCATTTTCTGCCTAGACTACTTTTTGGCACTGCTCATAGGTCCTGCAGTACCCTGTTACATCCCAGAAAATTCCAGGCCAATAAAAGTTCTGCATAATATGTCTCTTTGTATGCTTTATGCCCATATGACCTGCAAAGGGAATGTCATAGACTATGGCTAGAAGTGCCAGATGTTAGGCTCTGGGCACTACTAACTGCTGTATTCCCTCATCCTCTAGCCCTCCCTCAGGGGTCCACTCTCTATACAGTAACCCTTTGTCCCAGTATACAGATTCCCCTTTCCTTGAGAATCAGGCAACTCCCTGGCTACCTCTTTCAAGCCTTGTGATGTAGGGTCTGAGAGCTGAGCCTGTCAAAACTCTCTCTTTGCAACCCTTCCCAGTTGCCCTTCCACAGGAAATCTGGTATCTTCTGACAGCTGTGCCTCACTGTCAGCCTGGGTACTACTACTCATCTCTGCCCTTGCGGTCACTCTGTCCAAGGGAACTTCAGTACCCACTAGCAGCTGTGCCACACCTTCAGTATCACTGTTAGAGAGTAGCTCTCTCCCTGAAGTAGCCACCTTACCAGTCCTGGCTTCAAGTGTGCAGTCTGTCTGGACCCCCCCCCCCCCGGCTACCAGACCCACATGTTGTCTCCAAGCCTGATTACATATAACTGCATGCACACAAGTTACCGCATTATCAAAATCATTCCCTAGCAGGACAACTACAGGGATATCCTCAAACACACCTTCTTGCTTGCTTCCTTTGCCACCCTCCCAGTCAAGGTGAATCCTAGTCAAAGGTATTTGGAATGGGGCCCCTCCTAAAGGTCTGACTGGAGTAGACTACCCAAGCAAGTACTGCTCCTCTTTAACCATTGCAGGCTTCACAATGGTTAAGTCAGAGGCTGTGTCTCCCTTAGCAGTGGCCTCTTTCCCATTTACTAAGATAGGATGCAACCTCTTGTGGTACTTTGGTACCCTTGTTGTCTCAGATAATTTATTCCTGGCATTCTGTCATTCCAACTTGCTGGCTCCCCCACCTTGCCTCCATGGACATTTATATGCTACATGGCCCCACTGGTTATATTTAAAACATTTATCAACACTTAATCCTGGCCGTGTACCTGAACTAGTCGCTTCTCCTTTTACTGGTGGACTCTTTTGGGGTGGTTTAGGCTGCCCACCATGGGTTCCCTTATACCCAGGTGCAGCACTGGGTATCCCATTCCTGTGCAGTGATGCCCTGCTTGTTAGGTATAGGTCTCCTTTTTCCCCCAACTCATCTGCGGTGTTACATTCTCTATCTGCCAACCAGATTCTGATGTCCTCAGGCAAAGTGCTAAGAGCTTGTTCTCACACCAAAAGGTCTGGCAGCCCTTCAAAAGTGGTGACCTGACACCCACTCACCCACCTATGAAAATAAGTGCTTAACTCAGCAATATAATACACACACTTTCATCTGCCTTGCATCTATGCTCACAAAACTTTTTTCTATAAGCTTCAGGTGTTAACTTAAAACACTCTAATAAACATTTCTTTACTTGGCTGTAGTCTAAACAATCAATATCAGAAATTTAGAAACAGCAGTTACAGCTTTACCATGGAGTAAGAGGGTCAGGAACCATACCTAGAGCCCTTGGTCAGCATTATACTGTTTACATACCCTTTCAAACATATGAATAAAACTATCAAAATTATCACCCTCTGTAAATTGTGGAAGAAATGTACTGACCTTTGTTGCTTCTGGGGTTCAGTTATTCCCTTCCTCATTACCTCCATGACCCTGGTGAAGAGTCACCATTTCCTTTTCATGTTGCTTCTGTATGTCATTTTCTTTGGCTTCCAGATGTCTCAGTCTGTCTGCTGATTTTGCTTCAACCTCCAAATGTTGCAGTCTCTCTGCTGATTCTGGTTCCAACTGTTTGGCCTCCAGTTCAAGTCTCTAACTCCAGATGGATTTTTAAGTTCTCTGAGAAAAGGTTGAACTGTTCATTTTCTGAGAGCTGTACATCCCCAAGGTCAGTCTGGCTGTCTTCCTGGTTACTGGTCTGTGATGCAACTGTGACTAAGGCTGCAATCAATTCTGCTTTAGTCAGGTTTGCATGCACCAGTCCTTTGGCTTGGTGTATCTCAGCAACCTGGTTCCTTGTCAACTTGCCATAATTCTCTCCTGACATCTTGCCTGCTCTCCCTGACTAAATAAGCTAACAAAAAATAAAATATTGTGATATGAAACTCTGAATGTCTACCATGTGGCTGCTTGAGAGTACAAACACCTTCTTTAGTGACCACTGTTTACAGGCTACAGGTGTTTAATATCCCAGCACTGCCACCAATTAATATGTGATGTCCCACCACTGGACCAGTAATCAAGGAGCCTCAATCCTCACCATTGGCAACAGTGGGGGACATTCATTGGGAAGATAAGAGGTACACATACAGTATTTTCAGATGCAGCTCTCTGCATCAAGTGCAATTTCCCTTATGAGCACACAGAAACCACAGTTTGTCCGGCGCTGGTTTCTCCCTCTTCTGCCAGATCCCCAATAGGACTCACTAATGGCACAGCTATAGAGCTGAGATGTCAACTGAGTGACCAAGCCAAGACCTCCCAGCACCCTCTCTGTCCAATCAGTGCTTTGTGCCCCTGCCCAAGTAGCTCACACACACACACACACACACACACACACACACACACACACACACACACCTGGAAAAGGCTGGCACAGGATTACTAGCTATGCCCTCTTCTGCCTAGACTATAAGGTAGTTTTCACTGCCACCAGTTACTCCTTATCAACAACTTTAAGGCCCTTATCAAATGGTGTTCAATCTTACTGTGTAATATTAATATTCATATTAATACAAATGATAGTTTGACCAATAGCAAGGCTATTAGAAATGGTCCACACATTCTCATCATATAAATATGCAAGTACTCTCAAAACTTAAATATCACTACCAAAGATCAGCCACAGTGAAAGGTTTAAATATATTTAATAATAAATAAAAGAACAAGACAATACTAAATATATATTCGCAGTGACATCAGAGTTCAAAACCACAGGAAATAGTTAAAAGAACATTGCAGGACGGTCTCAAATAAATAAAGAAAAATATCTAAACTAAGCTTCACTATATTCATGACTGTATCTAAGAGAATTACTATAACCTAAGAACTTACTAATAGAGCAAGGTAGATGTGGTGAATGGTTCTTTGGTTGTTGTCAGGTCGAAAACAGAATACAGAATGCCCTGTCTTACTAAGAGACTTCTCAAACTAATATATACAATATTACTGCTGGGATAGCTTGCAGAATGACATCACTTCTTGTCATCTGACTCCTAGTTCCCAAGTGAAACCCCACTGCTGGAAGCTGGCAACATTTAGCATCTATGTGTAAAACTACATAGACCTCAATTCATTGTCAGATGCTGGAAGTCATAAAACAATTGCATTCTTTCATGTTTTCAGACGTAGTAATCAGTTCACTCCAAAGACAATACAGAAAGCTCCATAGCACAGACTCTCTGTCTCTAGCTGCCTTGAAATTTGTCAGCAACTTTATGGCAGACTATAAAGTAATTTAATTTCAGATATTTTCTGAAGTTTGCTAGACTGAAGTTAACCCTCTAGTTTCCTCTGTTAACATATACATTTAAACAGGTACAATAGGGCATATACATTTCTGCTCTCTTCCAGTAGGGCACACTGTGAATACATTTTAGGCAAAAACTTTATAAAATACCTTTTAAACACCCATGTCTGTACAAACCAGTTTGATATACTCATGGCATACAGTTCTAATACAGTTATAACACAAGCATATCATATAACATACACTTGTAATACATTTATAATACCAGCATCTTGTATATGTTAGTTTGATATTCATCCTGATGTATGCCCAATCCTTGTGAAAACTCAGATATGGTTGTTCCTTACACATAAGTGCATGAAGCTCCAACATTCTATGAGCAAGGGAAGTAACCACAGTGAATAGGGTCTTCCCACATCACCCTCATTTGCTAAACTGACAAGAAGGAGAGGACTGCATTCTTTGGAGTGGTGAAGCAGTCAGTCACTAAAGTGCCCAACTTCCAAAAGAACTTGACCAACCATGACTTCTAAATCTGTAGTTCCAAGACAAGACTCCAGTTGTAGCTCAGGGAATCTACAAGGTCATTCATCTCCCCAGGGAATTGAACTGTTGAAAGAGTGATGCCTCTGTCTCTGGCCCACTACTAGGCATGCACTGTATTCCTGCACAATGGATTTGAATGTGTCCTCTTGCTTGTTGAGGTACCACATGATGGACTGACTGTCTAACTAAATTAGGAGGGCCAAGGAAGTAGCTTTTCTTCAGCCTTTAGGCCTGGGAAAATTGCCCTTAACTGCAGTTGGCAGAAATGAAGCCTCCTTTCTGTGAATAATTGGTAACTACACTCTCTGCACAGCATGATACCTTATGTATATTCTCCAGTCCACAAGTAATGCATGCATAATCAGAATGTGGAATAGGCTTTGCAGCAGAAATTATCGACCCACTACATTGTTGTCTGGAACTGTCCACCATGCCAGAGCCTGACAACAAGGGTCTAACACCAGAAACAGAACTCAGAGTACATGATTTCTCTGAGGACACTGAAACCTTACAGTTTACTGCAACACTCATATCCTCAGGTGCATAAAAGCCACAAGTAAAACTGCAGTCATTAAGCCCGGAATGTTTTGGGAGTATCAGCATGGACCCTGCACTTTATCCTCACCCAGTCAGTCAATGCATTTTTTACTCAGTACTACAAGAGCAGAGATTATCAGTACTGTAAAATTTCCAGATCCACATCAGCAAAGACTTTCTTATGAACAAAGGTCAAACAGGGCTTTCTCCAGGTTGTGGTCAGCTGTTTGAGTGTGTTAGCCATTTTATCCCACAACAGGACACATCTATAAAGCCAGAGGAGGGGATTAACATAAGCCAGCTATATGGGTGCAGGAACATCAGTAGATTTATTTCCTGAAAGTCTTCAATTATCATGGCCATCACTGTGGTGAAGACTCTGGGTGTTGATCAAAGCCCAAAATGGCAGTGCTTTGTACAAGAAATTGATGGTTTGCAGAGTAAACTGGAGGAGTCACCTATGTGGATCCAAAAGCTTATATGCTGAAAGAGGTCCATCATATCTAATGACACCATACATGCACTGTTTAAGAGCAAAGGTGTGATCCCCAGAAGACTGACCATCCAAAATTGAATGTAATAGATGTATTTGCTGAAGTTGCTGAGATCCAGAATGAGATAGAAAGTGATCAGTGCTTTCAGAACAAGGAAGATGTGAGAGAAAAAATGCTGTCCCTTCTTCAAAACAAAAATAGCAATTGCAGCCCCTTCATGCAGTTGAATCTGGACATGCCTTGTCATAACAGCTCTCCAGAAGTAGAGTGATCTGCTCCTGAATGGGACTGAGAGAAAGCCCACATCTAAACCCAGTGATCCTTTATGATATTTCTCCAAACCCAAGTGAACTCTCATGGCCACTCTTCCACTGACAGTCTCAGATAATAGTCAAGATTGCAGCAGAGTGGCTATTTGGAGTTGTCCTAGTAGAAAAATAGTCAACAAAGGCCTTCCATGGATGGAGAAGAGGCATCTTCTTTCTGATATTGTCCGTGCTTAGAAGAGAAAGGAGTGGAAGAAATAAAAAGGGATCATAAAGGCCTTCCATACAAAAAAAGGCTTATTTCCTCCATAGGAGGTTCATAGGTTCATAGATTTATACTAGGCTATCTGCCCTAAGGCATTTATAAGCCTAGCCCAAATTATTGTGGCTTACGCCACCCCTTATATGAAAAAATACTGTGCCCATTAGTTTGTTGTGCCTCTGTCCAGCAGTGACACAGAGATGATTCCTGGGGTAAACCTACGATCTCCCATCCACAGGTCTAGATTTCTCTTGAACAGAGTCAGCGAGGTGCTCTGCCTCACATGGACCGGGATTTTATTCCACAGCATAGGGAGTCTCTGAGTGATAAATCTATCCCTCCAGCACGTCCTATTTATATCCGTGCTAAGGTTTAAGTCGCTTGCTCTAGTGGTTTTGGTGGATTTGATTTTTTGAGGTGGAGCATGTCCATTAATTCTGGGTTGGACATGGCCTTGTATGTCAGGCACATGTCACCTCTGAGCAGACGGTATGCGACTGAATAGAGCTGGAGTTTCTTCAATCTGGCAGCATATGACAGATTTTGGAGTCCCTTTATCCTTTTGGTGAGGAACTTTTGGGGTCTCTCCAATTGCTGCATATGTCGGGTGAGATACATCCCGAATGGGCATTGTACTCGATCATTGGTCTGATAAGTGAAGAGTACAGGGGAACAATGACCTCACTAGATCTGGATGTGAATCCCTTCATGATCAGGTGGGCAATGTAGAAGGTCTTTCTAACCACTTTAGCAACGTGAGTGTCAAAAGAAAGGCCACTGTCAACCTGGGTCCCCAGGTCCCTGATAACCTCTTCTGTGCTTAGTGGATTGCCACCTATATGGTAGCTTGGGGTTACCTTGTTTTTCCCGAAGGGTATGACTATACATTTTTGGCGTTTAACTTCAGGCCATGGCTCTGGCACCAGCTATCTGTTTCCGTGAGTCCCTTCTGAAGGGTATCCGTGTCCGATGCACTTTCCACTATGGCGCCCAGTTTGCAGTCGTCTGCAAACTTTGTCAGCCAAAGTCCTCCCATGTTGGCCTGTACTTCTGAGAAGTAGATGCCAAACAATAGGGGCCAAGGACCGAGCCCTGTGGGACACCACTTGTGACCGCTTGGAGTCTGACACAGCGCCAGCAACTCTAACCCTGTGGGTTCTGTCCTTAAGCCAGTTTGCAACCCATCTTGTGACATATGGGTTTACATTTAAGCTGGTAAGTTTTTCTACAATACCCGGGTGGGTTATTGTGTCGAAAGCCTTGCAAGGTCAAGGTAGGCTGTATGGACTGCCTTTCCTCATCAATGGCCTTGGTGACTGTTTCAAGAAGTCGACCAAGTTCAAAAGGCATGATCTTCCCTTGACAAAGCCAAACTGGGTCGGGTCCAATGTCTGCAAGTCCCCTATATCTTTGTTTATGAGCTCCATTATGATCCTCTCCATAGCTTTGCAGACTAGACTTGTTAAGCTTATGGGGCGGTAATTACCAGGGTCCGTGAGGCGCCTTTGTGGAGTGGGACCACAGTTGCCGTGACGCCACTCCTTGGGCAGTTGGGCACGATCCTGTGGTAAGGCTGAGATTAAACAGCTGCCTTATGTGCAGGTTTAATTCCTCATTTAGCTCGTGTAGCACACAGCCGGGGACACCATCCGGTCCCATTGATGCTGTGTTTTAGCTTTAGAGAGAGCAGCTTTCACCTGCGCATTTGAGATGTCCGGGAGGCTACTCGGCTGGGATAGTTATCTCTCCTTTAGGGGGGAGAGGGGGGTGAAGTTTGCACTGAACCTGTCTGCCAGTATGTTGGCAATGTCTGTGGGTTCAGTGATTTTTGTATCATTTTGGACTAATTCTGAGCATATCTGGGAGTTTCCACCCAGGTTCCTAACATAGCTGAAAAAGGCCTTATGATTGTCCTTTGAATCCATGGCAATTTTCTCTCAAATTTGGCCTTAGTTGATTTTATGAGTGCTCGTATTTTTTACTAATAATGATCAGGGTGACTTCCCTTTTATGGATTTTGTTCTATCATGTAATAGCTTTCTCCTCTTATTGTAAAGTTTGTTAATGGCTGGGGTCCACCAGACTGGACGTTTGCCCTTTGTGGAAAGAGTCTTGGTTTTATTTGGGATTGCCTGATCCATGCAGTCCTGGAGGTGTTCATAGAAGGCATTTGTAAGGAGAAGCTTGGGTTGTGGTTTCCTCTGGCTCAGGGGCCTTGAAGGATACCACACCAGTCTTGAGTAGTGTGAAGTTTGCTTTAGAAGTTCTTCACTATGGTCTTTTGCTTGGGTGGGGCGGGATGTGGATTTCCAGTGAGATTAGTTTATGATCAGATCTCACCAATGAGGGATATACTTCGGTGTGGAGCATTTTGTCCCCATGTTTGTGACAATGAGATCTAGTATATTTTCTCCTCTCGTGGGAACAGTGACTAGCTGTTCCATGGCATTTGAATTTATGAACTCCAGGAACCGTTGGGCTAGAAAGTTAGGGCTTGAGTAATGTTCCCAGTCTATATTCGGGTAGTTGAAGTCACCCAATATGATGGTGTTTGGAGATACATTTATACCCTCCAGTGTCTTCAGGAAGGCTGTGTGGGGTTCCTGAGTTTGAGAGGGTGGCCTGTAGCATGCTACAATTTGTAGAGCAGTTTTGCCTATGGTTAGTTGCACCTGGATGGTTTCCAAAGCTTGCGTTGCCACCAACCTGGAGGTGTGGGTATCCTTTATGAATATGGATACACCTCCTTTTGTGGTGTGGTCCGGGTTTTGGGGCCGAATGCATGATATGAGGTAAAACCTAATAGTGCCGGGGTGCTCTCAGGAGCCTTGAACCAGGTTTCAGTTACAGCACAGACATCGATGTTCTCCATACTGAGAAGGGCCTCGATGTGCATTTTGAGATTTAGACTTCTGGCATTGAGCAGCATTACCCTCAGTTTCTTCCCATTTTTGTTTTCTAGGGTGGTAGGTTTAGAATTTGAGCCTTGCCTAAAGGCACTATGGGGGTGGCAAGAGCCTTAGCCAATATCCGAATCCCAGGGTGACAGGTGCAAGCCGTCCCTTGGGACAGCGTGGCTTGTCAAGCATGTCGTCCCAGGCAGACAGACACTGGATCCCCTTTGAATGACACCAGACATTAAGCCAATTGTTAAAGCTGATCATCTTGTCTCTATATTGTGGCATCATTCTTGGTGAAGGAAGGATACTGCTCAGGGTCAGGGTCATACCTGCCTGTGCTACATAATCAGAGAGCTCCTCTATGTCTCTTTTCATGTAGTCCAGGGAGGTACGTCTCAGGTCGTCACACCAGCATGGACAATGACTGTGTCATATTTGTACTTGCCGTGGGTGACCCGAGTGCTTGTGTTATGTGGCGGATTCTAGCCGATAGGCAGCTTACTGTGACCCTCTCCTTGTTCAGCCTGGTGAGTGGGACGTCAGTGTGCCTGACTATGGAGTCACCTATGACAAGTATGTTTGGTGTTGTATTTGGCCTTAAGGGCTGTGACTGCTTTGCACACTGCTTTTGTGGTTTATGTGTTGCTTGTGGGGTGTCTTGAGGTAGCAGTTGTTTGGGTGTCTGCTTTGGAGGCCTCTGCTGTTTAGGTAAATTTTTACTCAGAGCCTCCGAGTATGTCTTTGTGTGTTTATGTGTTTGATTCAGTGGAGTGGTAGCATTATGTGAGGCTGGTTTTGTGGTGTGTGTAGTTGCCTTCTCCTCCTGTCTGGTCTTGCCAGTCCTGAGTTGAGAGAGCTCAGCCTCCAGTTTGGCTAAATAGCTGCATCTCTCGCAAGTATTTGTGTTATGTGGGAGGAGGAGAGGGTTGTTCATTCATTAGGTTCTGGATAGGCTGGCTGAGTAGCACTTTCCCCAAAGAAATGGTCATCAAAGACCTTATTTGTGAGGTCTTCTGAGGGGAGGAGTACCTCAACCATTCCATCATATATAAGCATCATCCTCTGGCCCTAGCTAGAGTACAGCATACTCAACATTGCATCCAGACACCTTGTATCCCACAAAACAAGCAGTAGAAAGAGGCTCCAGGAAGCCCTCAAGGTTTTCCAGGGCCTTCCTAACAAAGTGGGTATGTAACTGGGACAGGTAAGAGGCATAGCTGAGGGCTCTAAGCCCAGTAAGGCAGTAAAGTACACTGTCTTGCTATCTCTGTTCAAATCTTTAGACTGCTGTCAAGCAGCAAAATGCTGATGTGAACCTATGTTGGATTGAAGAGATCACATGAAAGTGACAGCAGTGAACACCAGGATGCTTGATCATCTGCTTCACCCATGGCATATGCCTTCTTGAAGGCCAGAATGACCAAGGTGGAGTGCTGCCATGTGGCACTGATGGCCTCCAAAATGACTGTTTCCAGGGAAGGTATAATCAATGAACTTTGACACATAAAACAATAGGGATTCAAAGCCAGTCAGAATGCTTCTCACATGTTTGAAGACTTCTTCATGGAGGTCCCTGCAGTGGAGAGACAGATGAGATGGATTTATTACTCTTGTCTGCCTCAGAGACAGTGACCTCTAGATGATATGACTCACTGCAGAACTTGTAGTGCAAGTACTATACATTACTCATGGGAGTAAATCTACACACAGCACTGCACCTGAAGTAATGTAAATATGTGATTGACCATGCTGGTCACTGTGGAACAGGAAACTAACGTTTAGCTGTATATGTCAGCTAAAGATGGCTCTATCTGAGGAGAGGAGTGTGTTAGGCCTGGTGTGGGTTTGAGAATGAATTTGCTAAGGATGTGATCCCAGACCTATGACTCATATGTTTGATGCATAGCCCCTGAGATGCAGACCCTAATATTGAATGATCTGATGAATGCCTCTCAGATGGGACCATAAATGCCTGTGGGGGGCATCCCAGCAGAAAAGGCCACTGTGTCACATACTGCCAATCATTGACCAAATAACTGAGAGGACTGGTCCTTGGGATCAGGCTAGTAGACAAGCTCCAGCCCTGTGAATTGGGGGGCAGATGGTGTAAAAACCTTGAAATGCACCTCCAAGAGTAGGAAATGGTGTGCACCTCTTCAATCCCTTCACCCTCCACTAAAGCACAGAATGGACTAGGGATTGAGCCCACCTTAGCTGAGAGCAAGCCCACCATTAGCAGGGACTGAGGACAGCTACTTGAGCATTAGATTTGTTTCCAGGAAGTCATACCTTGATCTGGTCTTAGACTATTTGCTCTTGTAATAATTCTCCAGTTTATGCCTGAGAGTGTGAGAAGAACCCTCCTAGTGTTCGCAATGTAAAGATATCTTAATAGATTAAATGTTTTTTGACAAATAAATAGGAAGGTCAGAAGTACCTCTTTTCTTAACCTTCTAATAGGCTGGATGAACATGGGACATTTGTAGCAGTTGAGAACATCATGCTCCTCTCCACAGCGTAAACAATGCTAGTGCAGGTCTTGACCAGTAATACGATGTCCACAAGTGTACACTTACTGAGCTGATATTTAGACATGTGGATGTGAGAATTTGCTGACCATGGCAAAGACTGAAATCTACATGGTCTGGTCAGGAAAAAGAACTTTGGTATACATACTTATTTAGATGGCATGATACATCATGTAGCATGCTGGTATAGGTTTGTAAACATCCTTGCACAGGAGATTTCACTGAAATGAATATTAAACTGTAACTACTTGAGAAGATACAGTTAACCTAGTTTCCATCAAGGAGAGTCCTTGATGTTTGATTTATAGTTTTGTCTTTTATTCAGATTGAGTTGCATATTATTATTTTGTTAAAAATCTGTGATTTATTTTAAAATGACCTATTAATTGAGTCACTTCAGTTATATGTGGCACTGTTCTATAATCTCAGCTGTTTTCTTAATGTTTATTAACAACATTTGGCAACCATTAGTTACAAAAGTCAGAAGGAATAAATCCAGGGGAATTTATTTATTTTATTTATTTATTTTCATTTGTTTACTGGGAGTGTCTGACTCAGCTAAAGGCCCATTTTCAGCGGACACCTGGGGAAAAAAATCTCCATGTTATACAAAGAACAAATAGCAAAAAAAAAAATTAAAGAAAGTATGAATATAAACACATTTTCTAAAAATATAAAAAAAATAGTAAAACAGTTTATACAAAGACTAGAGAAAGGGTAGTTGGTTAAAACATCACATGACATAAAATGTGTTTAAAGACAGTTCAGCTAAAATTCTGTCATAAACACTTACATACCATTCATATCCACAATATATGATAAACAAAAGGTAAGAGTTTAAATGGACACAAACACAGCTCTGTATGAGGTACTCAGCCACCTCTAATGCAAGGTACTTTTAAGGAATACAGAGTGGTAAGCTGATCTGATGAATTTATGCTGCGAAAAAAGGCAGCCTGAATAATTTTATACTCAAATATCATGCTATTGCATTTCTCTCTGTAATATAAAAAAGTTAGGCACATAGTACCACTGACAACAATAAGTCATTTAATACAAACTGGACTTGCTATATCTGCCTGCATTTAATTTTCCTGTGCATGAGGTCATTTGTAGGTAGAGAAGTTCACCTTCCATCATCTGTGAAACAATTAACTGAACAATGTGCGGGTCAGCTGTGCAGAATTGCCAGTAGATTACTAGAAAAAAATAGCTTCTCTCTGCCTGTTAATTACAACTCCATATTCCACCATTTGAACTCAAATGGTTTTCTGCATACATTGGTTCCACAGTGGACTTCTCCCAACATCTCGTGGTAAGATTCAAAATCATCAATGAAAGTGCATTGCAGTCCGAGAGGTTCTAGCAGTGGTCACCTTCTCTTCCAAACAACATTTGCCATTAATGATGAGCCCAAATGGCTTGGGGATTCCAACTCGATTACCCAGCACTATCATATTCGCCTAAAATATAAAAACAACTTTTATACTATCAGTCATGTAACTGAACATAAAACATAATACAGTTTTGGTATTCTTTTCTTTATTTACTTGCTTCTACATCCCAGTTTTTCTTTAAATCACTTACTTTGATGAGATGGCCATATATATGTATTACTTGCTTGTTTGTACTAAGTCAGCAAATAAATAACAGCCAAACACAATCATAAAAGCCCTGTAAAACTGATCAAAATGTTTTGCATGACTTCTTTGTAAGTATATAGTAAAACTATCTTAACTGCATAAATACATTTTGTAGAAAATGGGGGCAGCTGATTTTTAAAGGGAGAGTAAAGTCTCCAGGTTGTATTCATAAGGAAACATTTTACATTTAGTCATTATGGCACAGGGTATGATTTGTGCTTAACAGCCACATCATTGTTGCAAGCAACCTTCTATTCAAAGCATCTGTTTTTTCCTGGCAAATTACATACTTGCATTTATTTAATACCATCAGGTTAATGTACATATCATTTGTAATATAGCTTGTCTGACTTCTGTTTAAATTTTACCAAGAGGAGCCATGACAAAAGCAGTCGGGAATTCCCTGTTATTTCATTCTGTTACCTTCTATGAAAAGTCAGCTTGTTAGTTGATGTAGGAATGATGTGATGCAATTGATTTATTGTAACCTGTTACTTACTGTACTGTGCCTTGTGGCCTGTGTGAAGGCCGAAAAATAGCCATATACTCAACAATAGTTGTTGAATGAATGAATAAATAAATAAAATGAACCATAACTTCTACTTAGATTCTCACAATTAAATTAATTTAGGTTAAATGAGATTCCATGTCTAAAATTGAAATTAAGGTACTATGGACAACAACAACATGAACTATCATACAGGAAACTATCATACTGGTCCAAAGCCTATCAGAAGAATGACTTACCATATCAGACCTGTAGCTAGGTCATATGATGCCCATTCAACCGAAAGTTGAGGATTTGACGACTAAAAAAAAGTCTTCCATAATTTGAAAATCCAAAGAGGTCTCCCTGAAGATGAAGACCAAAAAGAAATGATATGTTGAATATCAGATTGTCAGTTATCATTGGGGCACACAAATGCAGTGCCTGTTGCAGATAATTTCTCAACTTCTTAAGTAAATGCATTTAGTACATTACTGGCTTAGTAACTCTAGCAGCATAAACTATTTGCTAACACACTAAGCTACCAAATGCATTCATTCTAGAAGTCACAATATCACCTGTGGTTTCTTAAATGAATGCTCATACTGTACTTGTGCCCCATTGGAAACTGCTAGTTGTGCCTCCTAACAGCTTGCACCCAGGGCAGCTGAACTCCTTTGGCCCCTCCATGTTATGACTCTGAATGAGACCTACATGCCATTCACAATCCTTTCAACAATAAATGGACCTATAACATACTACTATATCCTTTCTTTAAAGTACTATTACTGAGTGCAAGTCTAAGTTACATCAAAGCACACAACATACATTTGTGGACCAACTATGCTTTTTCATTAAACAAACTAGATATTTTCAAAAATCTCACTGCCAGCAATCTTTCCCCTATCATACAGTATGCAGATGATTCAACTCTGATTTCCATTTCTGACTCTATCAATAACCTCCACCATATCACCCAGTCTTCATTTCACTCTGTTGAGAAGTGGCTTTCCAACAAGCAACTTATCCTGAACCCCTCTAAAACTAAGCTCTTACTATTCCTACCTAAAGCTCTAGCCCATCACAAATCCACCTTTCTTGTATCCTCACTAAATGGCAGCATCATATCACCAGATTTGCACACTAAACTCCTAGGTGTCATCATTGACAACCAGCTCAAACTACACCTCCACATACTTCATTCTATAAAGAAAACACAGCGATATTGTAGTTGAGGGCCTCACTAGTTCGTTTCACGCAGAAGTGGACGTGTCGCAAATTGAGTGACAACCATTGCTCGTGCATACATGATATGAAAATATTAAATGTACACAAACGGTTAATACAGTATCGCCCAGGAAAGCTGTTCTTAGTAAAAGGTCCTACCAATGATACTGAGGAAGATTCGGCTGTGATACCTGCACCAAAAAAAAAAAAAAGAGTCAGTTTGGACATTAATTGGGACAGTGAACCATCTCATTCCGACTCTGACAAAGAGAACTATAATGCTACACAGTAAAAAGCCTGATGACATGTGTTTTGACAGTTTCATTTCTTTGCTGATTATAGTATATATTATTAGTGCAATAAAACTTGTCAATTACAGATGTTGGTAAACAGTTTACTGTTATATTTACTGTCATATTACAATGTCAGTGCACTTTTTCTTCGGTTGTACATTCAGAGGGAATGCATATTCATGAATGACATATGACGGGGTGGGTTTTGGGTGGGGCTTGCTACTGCACATCTGGTGAGGCCCTCAACTACAATATCACCGAAAATGCACCAAAAACTGGGTATGTTATATAGAAATAGCAAATTCCTGACCTCCAACTTTAAACTACTGCTAGCCCAATCCTATCTCCTCCCTGCCCTCCTCTATGGCTCCCCTCTATTTTCCAATTTACAATATAACCTGCTGGCAAAACTTGACCAAACTTATAACAAAATTGCTAGATTTGTCACCAGCAGCCCCTATAAATCCCATCACTGTTCTGCTCTCAAAAAACTACATTGGCTCGAATTCCCACACCTTCTGACCAAATGTCAGTTGATCCAAGCTTTCCGAATTCTTAATTCTAACTCTGACTGTCCATCTCTGTCCAACCTGATCTCCTGGTACACCCCTCCCCGATCCCTGCGCAGCTCTGATAAACTCTTTCTACAAGTCTATAAACCTAATATTAACATTGGTAAATACTTTATAAACACTCCATCTCCCTTATTTGGAATAATCTTCCACTCCATATTAGAAGTCATACCTCTTCCTAACTTCAAACATGACCTTATTTTGTACCTCCATAACAACCCTATATGTACCTGCAACCACCCTACTTAACTCCTCCCTTTCCATATTCCCATTTCTCCACTAGTCTTATCATTAAGACCTGTTTCCTCTTTCTTATCTTACTTTATCCAATCTGCTCTTCTTTCTATACCCTCCCTCTTTATATAATTTACTTTATCCTAACTCCTCCCTTTCCATATTCCCATTTCTCCACTAGACTTATCATTATGACCTGTTTCCTCTTTCTTATCTTACTTTATCCAATCTGCTCTATACCCTCCCTCTTTATATAATTTACTTTATCCTACTGCTCTTCTTTCGATACCCTCCCTCTTTATATAATTTACTTTATCCTACTGCTCTTCTTTCAATACCCTCCATCTTTATATAATTTACTTTATCCTACTGCTCTTCTTTCAATACCCTCCCTCTTTATATAATTTACTTTATCCTACTGCTCTTCTTTCTATACCCTCCCTCTTTATATAATTTACTTTATCCTACTGCTCTTCTTTCTATACCCTCCCTCTTTATATAATTTACTTTATCCTACTGCTCTTCTTTTTTTCTCTTCCCTCTAGATCACTTCATTCCTCCTCTACTCCTAACTTATTTTGTACTTCCCTTCTTCTGACCTTGTATATAGCTATGTACTATTCCTTGGATTACATTTATTTTTCTTATCCATTGTATCCATAAGTTTGTTTTGCTCTTTATATTGTTAACTTGTCTCTATTTGTATGTATTTGTATGTTTTGTTTGGGGCTTTTCCCCTCGGGTCTCCACTGAAAATGGGTAATTTCTTACCCAGTTGGACTAACCCGGTTAACAAATGTGAAATAAATAAATAAAATAAAAATAAATCCTGATTTTTCATTGATTACAAACAGAGAAAGATTTGCTTCACATTCTGACACCAATTCCCAGTCAGAAGAGTAGGGAATGGAGGAAGATTGTTTTTCTTCAGTGAATTTTTCACAAATTGAAGATTTTGATTCTAAGGAAAGTGTTTCTTCAGATTTCCCTCCCGAAAGGCTCTCTTTTTCTGAGACCTTAGTGAAAATTAAATCTTCATTTCAGTGGGAACAGAGTGAAATCCATATTTCCCAACAAAAGTATTATAATTTGTTGCAACTTAATGTTCCTCTTGTTTTATCGCATTTGGATGATATTTTCTTTACAGCTTGAAGCATGCCTGACAGTCAGCCTCCGGCCTCTAAAAAGTTTGATGGGTTTTACAAAGTACCTCTGATTCATAAATATCTCTTTTCTAATCCAAATGCAACCCTACAGTTATTTCCTTATCTAAAACTTCTGCTGCTAAATAGATTGTAAATGCTAATCCTATTCTCTCTGACAAGGATGGAAAAGCTTTTAATAGATTTGGAAAAACATTTATTCTTCTGCCACTTTAACCTTCAGAATTCTGAGCTGCCAGGCTCACACTGTACTGTCAGCCATGCCAGAAGTAGGGCAGTGGATGTATGACATGTGCCAACATAGCTAGCTGGAATTTTGTAAATAAAAAAATGTCATTTGTATATCAAGCTGAATTGTACAGATGCTTGTGCTGAAAATGTATTTGTGAGGTTTGCTTGTTTTAAAATGTATCAACAGTGTGCCCTGCTGGAACAAAAAGAAATGTACATGCATTTTTGTAACTGAATTAAATGTATATGTTTTACTAGAGGATACTGGGACTGCAGAGGACATGAGAATGGAGCTCTGCAGATGAGTTGAGGAAAAAGGGGATCTCTACTTAGCAAGCAGGGTATCACTGCACAGGAAAGGGATACCTTGTACCTCACATGGATATAAAGAACCCATGGTGGGCAGCCTAAACCTCCCCAACAGAGTCAGCCAGTCACATGGAAGTCACTAGTTCAGGTACACAGCCAAGATCAAGGGTTAAATCATTTAAATGTAACCAGTGGGCCATGTAGCATATAGATGTCCATGGAGGCAAGGTGGGGAGCAAAAGGTGGGGGAGCCAGCAACTGGGAATAACAGAATGCCAGTGGTAAGTTGTCTGGAGACAACCGGGGTATCAAACTACCACCAGAGTTTGTATCCTATCTTGGTGGATGGAAAAGGGGCTGTTCTCAAGAGAGACACAGCCTCTGATATAACCATTGTAAAGCCTGCAGTGGTTAAAGAGGAGCAGTATTTGTTTGGGTATTCCACTACAGTCAGAGCTTTAGGAAGGATCCCATTCCAAATGCCTTTGGCCAGGGTTCACCTTGACTGGGAGGGTAGGAAAGGAAGCAAGCAAGTAGGTGTGTTTGAGGATATCCCTGCAGATGTCTTGATAGGGAATGATTTTGATAATGCAGTACCCTGTGTACATGCAGTTACACACAGTCAGGCTTGGAGACAGGCATGTGGGTCTGGTAGCCTGGGGAAACTGAGACAGACAGCATCACTGAAGCCAGGACTGGTGATGTGGCTAACTCAGGGCGGGAGATAACCTGTAACAGTGAGCCTGAAGATGAACCAAGGCTGCTGGTAGGTACCGATGATCCCTTAGACAGGGTGACTGCAAGAGCAGAGGTGAGTAGTAATACCCAGGCTGCCAGTCAGGCACTGCTGTTAGAAGATACCAGAATTCCTGGGGAAGCAGAGCTGGAAAAAGTGACAAAGACAGAGTGGAGACAGGCTCAGCTCTCAGACCCTACATTACAAGGCTTGAGGGAGGTAGCTAGGGAGATGCCTGATTCTCAAGGAAAAGGGGAGTCTGTATACTGGAACAAAGGGTTACTGCACAGAGTGTGGACCCCTGAGGGATGGCTAGAAGATGAGGTAATACAGAAGTTGGAAGTGTCCTATCTGGCACTTCTAGCCATAGACCATGACATTCCTTTTGCAGGTCATATGGGCATAAAGTGTATTAAGAGACATATTATGCAGAACATTTATTGGCCTGGACTTGCCAGGGATGTAACAGGGTACTGCAGGACCTGTGAACAGTGCCAAAAATAAGGCAAGGCAGGATACAAGGTCAAAGCTCCTTTGATGCCTTTGCCTGTGACTGAAGAGCCATTTCAGAGGGTAGCTATGGATATTGTGGGACCTCTGAGTATCCAAAGTTCCACAGGAAAGAAGTATATCCTAGTGGTTGTAGATTATGCTACTAGATACCCTGAGGCAGTAGCTCTGTCCTTCATCGAGGTAGAGAAGGTGGCAAATGCTTGCTAGAGATTTTCAGCAGGGTAGGTTTCCCGAGAGAAACACCGACTGACTGAAGTGCCAATTTCATGTCAGACCTGCTATCTTGTCTGTGGGAGCACTGTGGATTGAAGCACCTAAAAACAACCCCTTACCATCTCCGGACTAATGGTCTTGTGGAGAGGTTACACTTTTCACTAAAGACCATGCAATGGTCATTTGCAAACCAGCTTAAGGGAGAGTTTGGACAAATATTTGCCCCATCTGTTGTTTGCTTACAGAGAGGTACTCCAAGAAGCCAAAGGTTTTTCACCCTTTGAGTTGCTGTATGGGTATAGGATGAGGGGACCTTTAGATTTGATTTGTGATAAGTGGGAGGGTGAGTGTGAATCCCACAAGGAGTCTGTTGTGGCATATGTCCTAAGCCTCAGGACAAGGCTTAGGGTGCTCATGGGCTTGGTCCAGGAGAACCTGGTAGGAGCCCAACAGCAGAAAAAGGTCTGGTATGACAGGAATGCTCGAGCTAGAGAGTATGCCGTGGGAGAGCAGGTGATGGTGCTCATTTCTGTCAGACACAATAAGCTGCAGGCAGCTTGGGAGAGACCTTTCAAAGGGATAAGGAAGGTCAGTGATGTTAACTACATGGAAGAACTGCTAGACAGGAGGAAGGGGCATAAATTTACCATGTTAACATGATGAAGCCTTACCATGATAGGGAGGCCCTTGTGTTGAGCATTTGCAGTGGATGTCAGGAAGAGTCTGAGGGAGATCTGATGACTGAACTCCTCAGTGAGTCTTGGACTGAAATCTCATTGGAAGAGTAGCAATGTCCCAGCAGCTATCCCCTACCCAGATTTGAGAAATCCAAGCAGTGTTGCAGGAGTTTGGGGACATGTTCCCTGGGAAACCAGGGCGCCCCCACCTGGTGCAGCACCATGTGAATACAGGGCCCCAAAGACCTATGAAGTGGGCCCCTTATAGGGTGCCTGAGCAAGTCAGACAGGCTCTGAGGGAGAAGATACAGGAGATGTTGGAAATGGGAGTAATCCAGGAGTCCATCAGTCCCTGGACCTCCCCAGTGGTGTTGGTAATAAAGAAGGATGGCAGCACCATGATCTGTGTGGACTACAGCAGACAAAATTGTCACACAGAGTCAGATGCCTACCCCACGCCTAAGACAGATGAAGCCTTAGAGAAGCTGGATGGGGCTAATTATCCGACCACTATTGATCTGACCAAGGCCACTGGCAGGTGCCCTTGACTCCCAACGCTAGACAGAGGTCAGATCTTCTGACTCCTTTCAGCTTGTATGAGTTCATGAAGATGTGCTTTGGGATGAAAAATGACCCAACAACTTTCCAGAGGCTAGTAGATCATATCCTAGCAGGGGTAGGAGATTATGTCCTTGCTTACCTGGATGATATTGTCATCTACAGACATTCCTGGCAAGAGCACCTTCAGCATATCAGGAAGGTGCTGGGCAGATTGCAAAGGGCAAGGCTGACCTTTAAGGCCAGTAAGTGTCAGGTGGGTATGGCAGAGGTCTCCTACCTGGGACATAGAGTGGGAAGTGGGAAGATCAGGCCAGAACCTGCCAAAGTGGAAGCCATTCAGCCATGACCTGTGCTGTTATCAAAAAGCAAGTGAGAGATTTCTTAGGGACAGTGGGGCACTATAGAAAGTTTGTTCCCAATCATAGTGCAATAGCTGCTTCCTCCATAGACCTCACAAGGAAAAACAGGTCATATAAGTTAGTGTGGACCCCAGCATGTGAACAGGCATTCCAGAAGCTTAAACGAGCTTTGGGAGGACCCCCTATGTAAGCCAGTCCAGATTACTGCAAGGAATTTGTTGTGCAGGTAGATGCTTCAAACCATGGAGTGGAGGCTTTATTTAGCCAGGTTTCCTCAGAGGAGGAAGAGCACCCAGTGGTATATCTCAACCATAGACTTCAACCCTGGAAGGAATGTTATGCAGCTGTAGAAATGGAATGTCTAGCCATAGTATAGGCACTGCAGAAACTTCACCCTTATCTGTAAAAGGAAATTCACTGTAGTTACAGACTACAATCCCTTAACTTAGTTACATAGAGCCAGCCAGCAGAATTCTAAGTTCTTAAGGTGGAGCTTTGGATTGCAGGCATATGACACGATAGTACAGCACCAGTGCAGATGGACTTCAAAGACAGGGAATGGTTTAACATATTCCCAGATAGGCTTATTTCTTTCAAGCCACATTCATCAAGGGTCACTTGAAAAACTAGCTTGAGTCTTCAAAGAAGGGAGAGGTGTGATGATAGGAGGTACTGCCAGCCATGCCAGGAGAAACAGGGCAGTGGTTGAATGATTTGTGCCAGTGCAGCTAGCTGGAATTTTGTAAATAATTATATGCCATTTATATGTTGAGCTGATTTGTACGGATACTTGTGCTGAAAATGTATTTGTGAGGTTTGCTTGTGTTAAAATGCATCAACAGTGTACCCTGCTGGAATGAAAAAAATTGTACATGTATTATTGTAACTGAATTAAATGTATATGTTTTAATACAGGATACTAGGACAGCAGAGGTTAAACAGCTAGCTTACTTTAAGAAAAATAAGAGAAATGCAAATGAGATGTTGAACCATTACAATGTCACCCCACAGTGCCGAATAGGACTGGTGGGTCTGGAAGAAGCCTTTGTTCGTTAGCTCAGTAAAAAGAGGGGGACGCCCCAGGCACTGTCATAAACATTTAGATGTGTGTTATAGCTATCTATGCTACATTTCTGTCTCAACCTCAAGAGGAGATACTGTGAGAACCTAGATTCATGTAACCAGAGGAAGTCATTCTGCAAGCCATCTTGGATATTATATTTTATATGGAGTAATTTCGGAGTATTGAGTATTCTGTTTTGGGGAATCTGACTAGAAAGACTGCTCACGTATTTCATTGTGCCTTGCTCTATCAAGTAAGTTATTAGGGAATAGTAATTCTCTGAGATTCAGTCAAGAATATATTGAAGCATAGTTTAGAGATTGATGAACAGACTCATACAAATAAAGAAAAACAATGTTATTTTCAATATTTCCTGTGATTTGAACTCTGTGGTTTACTGTGACTATATATTCAGTATTTCCATGCTCTTTTTATTTATTTATTTATTTGCATTTGTTGATCGGGATAGTCCACTGAGCCAAGTCGGCCCGTTTTCAGTGGAGGAAGGGGGAGAAAAGCTCCCCAAGAATAGTTACATTGCATTGCATTACATTTACATTGAATTACATTTACATATATGTAGGGTTACATTACATTACTATTAACAGAACAATATTCATTCTAATGTATTAGGTGACATTAGTAGAATAGGAAATCTTATTAATCATATTTAAATCAGAACTGACAGAGAAAAGCTCATTAATTATTCATGTAAACAAAAAAATATAAAGGGGAGGGTAGGAACAAAAATGAAGGAGGTAGTTTAGGTAGGAGCATGAGAGGGACATTCCATTTGGAGGATAGATGTGAGAAGAGCTGAGTTTTGAAGTTATTATGGTTAGATAAGTTGCATAGATGAGGAGGGAGAGAGTACCAAAGTTTGGCTATTGTGCAAGATAGAGTAGTTGGCCTGGGGGATAAGAGGGTTTATGTACTTGAAGCAGATTTTGGCTCTCAGATCTTAGGGAGTGAGAGGGAGTGTAGGGTGTAAGAGCTTTGGTGAGGGATGGACAGTCTGATGGTTTGAAGATGAGCTTGTGAGTAGGGGATAGTTGCAGATATCGAAGGTAGTTGGGGAGCTCTAGCCATTTGAAGGTGAGCAGTGAGTGGCAGTGGTGAGATGAATTTTTGGAGTTGGTAGCGAATTTGCAAATTTTGTGGTAGCAGGTTTCCTGTTTGGAGCACAGGCCTAGTTGGAGGTTGGTAAATAGAGGAGTGACATACATAAGAGATGGGAGGAGGAAGGTTGTTGCAAGAGTTTGTTGGGGCTGAGATAGCGATTGTCCCTGTATAGCAGACCAGTCTTCTGATGAGTTTTCTTGTTAGCAGAGTATCTGTGGGAGTCAAACTTTAGATTTTCATCAATAATGATGCCTAGCAGTTTGGTTGAAGGGACTATTTCTAAAGGAGTTTTATTTTGGCTTGTAATGCAGAAATGGTTTCTGTCCAATGTGGAATTTCTAGTAGGGGTAAAGATCATTAGTTTAGTTTTGGTGGCATTTAGGACAAGGTGATTGGCTTTTATCCAGGATTCAGTATTAGTAAAGGCAATTTGGGTTTTTATTAGTAGTTCAGAGGGGGAAGAGGCTGAGGAGGTGATGGTGGAGTCATCAGCATACTGGATGATGGAGGCTTCAGGGATGGAGAGGTGGAAGTTGTTGATAAATATGTTAAAGAGCAGAGGGCCTAGAACTGAACCTTGGGGAACCCCGGTGGGTGTGTGTAGGAAAGGAGAGGTAGATTCTTTCCACTGGACGGCTTGTTGGCAGTTGGATAGGTAGCTGGTGAACCAGGCAATGGTAGAGGGAGAGAGAGATGTAAGGATGGGAGCTGGGGAAAAAGTAAGGAGTTGGAGATGGTGTTGAATGCTTTTGAGAGGTCTAAAAATAGTGATGATACATATTTGCCTTTATCACGTGCTAGGCTGATAGTCTCTAGAAAGGAAAGGAGGGCAGTCATGGTACTGTAGCCAAGGCGGAAGCCATGTTGGGAGTGAGAGAGAAGTTTGTGCAGGTTTAGATGTCGCATGATTTGTGCATGGATAGTTTTTTCTATTATTTTTGAGAGAGGGGAGAGTATGGCTATAGGTCTAAAATTAGTCATGTCAATGTTTTTACCACCTTTGTGAAGTGGAATGATGTATGCTTGGCACCAGATGGTTGGGACGTATGATTCCTGTATAGATCAGTTTATGAGAATAGATATGGGATAGGCCATGGTTTCAGCAGATTGTTTGAGGAAGGTGGGTGGTAGATTGTCTGGTGCATTACGACAAGGTTTTAGCTTGAGAAGAAGTTTTTTTATTGTGTTTGTGGAGATGGGTTTGAGGGTAAAGAGGGATGAAGGAGGAGAGTCACTGGAGGGGGGATGAGGCAGGAGGAGTGGTCAGGGAAGGAGGAGGATAGTTTTGCTATGCAATCTATGACAAAATAGTTGAAATTAGTGGCAGTTTGTAGATTGGTGAGAGTAGGGTCTGGGCATGGGTTGCTTCTATTGCCTGGATGGAGAACGGAGGAAATGGAGCTCCAAAATTTCTTTGGATTGGATGAGTGCATGGATTGAAGTTTGTTGTAGTAGCTGTTGCGGACCTAGCCATACAGCTATACCAGTGGGGAGTCTTTTTGGGGACCTGGAGGGAGACAGATATAGAGAAATACAGACCCCCGGCTGAGTATGTTCCCTGTGTACTTTTAAGGGAATTTGTACTTGATGTAGAGAGATCTGGATTTGGAAACACTGAGTGTATCCATTTGTATTCCAAGTGCACATCCCTCTCCATTGTCAGTGGTGAGGATTCAGGCTCCTTGATTACTGGCCCAGAGTTGGGATGTCACACACAAATTGAAATTTTTACTCTCTACCTTTGAGAACATGACAGACTTAAATAACCTTACCTCTTCAGTGGTTAAAAATTATTTGAATTATTTAATTTTTTTACGTTTCTCTCACAATCAAGATCTAGTGCTCCTATGATTCTAATTATGTGCTTTCCAAGCTGTTGTTGTTGCTTGATCAGGAATGAGAATATTTGCTTGGTTACATTCTCAAAACTTACCAGAAGACCTTAAAATAGAGATTTTAAATTCTCCCTTAGACAAAAAAAAGTTCTGTTAAGCCTTTTTCCTGCTGATATCCTTACAAAAATCAGTGAAAGATGGAAATTGATTCAAGGGTTGACCCAAGTTTTTCAACCTTCCTTTTCTAAGTACAATATTTTTTTTCTAACTCAGGACCCTTTTTCAGAAAGTAATTTAAGCAGCAAGGTACCAACAAACAAGCTTTCAAAAAGCAATGGCAAAAAAGCTGTAAAAATATAGGGAAAGCATCACAGGAGAGTCCAAAAAGTCAGAATGACTGCTTGCTTCTTCACCCTCACAACCTTGCAATCAATCCCTCACTTTAAGCCTGCATCCTCCCCAGTGACATCAGATTATCTTGGACAGATGATTTCTGAGAATCATCATAAAGGGGACAGATGTTAATGGGAGTTCTTTTCTCTTTTTCAGGGGATTCCTCCTCATTCTGTAAACCAGACACCCCTGTTTCCTTCAGTTTTACATCACATGTTGTCTCAGAGGGCCACATCAGATGGGCACAGGTTTTTATTCAAGGATCTTTCTGATGCAAAGAAAGAGGGAACTTGGAGACCAGTTCTAGACCTTCCCTTTGTCAATCACTATATCAAGGTCCCAAAGTTAAAAATGCTTCTCCAAATATTGTTTCAACTCATTTCCCCTAAATTGCATGGTAATTTTAGACTTAAAAGATGCTTACAATCACATTCCTATTGGCAAGGAATTCAGACATTTTTTAGGGTTTTCTGTATCTGGCTCACATTATCAGTATCTTTCCCTTTGGGTTACCAAACCAACAGTTTTTACACAGTGCCTGGCTCCAATAATGTCCTACTGCAGACTTCAAGGAATACACAAATTTCCACATTTTGACAATAGTCTTACATTTGCAGACTCATGTTCCAATTGTTAAAAGTATCTGAGATGTGTCAAGAAACTCCTTCTCAGCCTGGTGTTTCAAACAAACTTACAAAAATTTCATTGCATCTCACAGAATATTTTTTTTCTTCAATGTCATCTAGAGACTTCCTTAGGAAGGCCTTTTCTTTCTCAGGGCAAAGTAGAACTGTACAGAGAAAACCTTCTGATCTTCTTCAATCAATTCCCTATATCTGACAGGGAATTCCTCGGGATTCTGGGTTTCATGGCTTCTATGATTATTGTGATTCCCTTGACCAGACTTCACATGAGAAAAATTCAGTTGCCCCACAGGTCAGTCTGGTCTCAGCATCATCACTGTTTATCTTTTCAGATTCCAGTGGTGGAATATGTAAGAAGGGAGTTACTGTGATGGGTGAACCTGATGTCTCCCTGTCCTGGTCTTCTCTTTTTCCTTCCACGTCCTTCTCAGTTTGTCACAATAGATGCCTTAGACTTTGTTTGGGAGGCTGTATCCAGTGGGGTGAAAATGCAACATCTGTGGAACAACCAGGACAGATAAAAGCACATAATTGGTGAAGAGATGTTGGCAGTAATTAGTGTTCTAAAGGCCTTAAACCATCTTTGGTCTCTAAGACATCTACAAGTTATCATAGACAACACCACAGTGATGTGGCATATAGACAAACAAGGAGATATTAGATCTTATCCATTCTGCAGACTTGCCACAATGGCTTGAGAGATAGCATTCAACTCAATTTGACTCTTCACACTTTGTGCTTATTATGGCTTGTCAGAGCTGAACATTATAGCAGACAAGCTGAACATGACCAAGACAGACCCTCACAAATGGGATCTTTCAGGAACTTATCCAAATTATGGGGAATACCTTAAATCTATTTGCCTCCTTTTAAAACAGACAGTTAAAAAACTTCTGCTCCAGAATTCTTTGCAAACAGAAATGGAAGACAGATTATTTCTCTTTTGTGTGGATGGAAATGTTCATCTATGTTTTTTCCACCCTTTCCACTGATATTCAGGATTCTTCTAAAGCTACAAAAGGACTTTTTAAAGCTAGTGGTTGTGACTCCCTTTTTTGCCCAGTCAATAGTGGTTTTCCCTTCTTTTGAAAATTACCAATAGCAATTACCACATACTTCCTTGCAGACTAGATTTATTGATGCAAGACGGGCTGTACTTTCCAGCTTGAAGTCACTGCAGCTGGCTGCCTGGATGATAAGAGTTTTGATACCTTTTAGGCACTTTTTCTCTGAGCTTAGGTACAAAATGAGGCTAAAAACTTACTGCTAGGAAATCATACATGTGTAAGTGGAAAACATTTTCTAGTTGGTTCCAGACTAAGAATCCAAAAAAATGAAAAACTGGTTCAGGAACCACAGAGATTTAACTTTATTAAAATAATAAAAAAACAAGATTTCACAAATCACTTTATGAGGTTTATTTTTAATAAAATTAATCTCTGTGGTTTCTATATATCAACAAAAGTTAGCAACTGAGTGTTTTTCCTACCATATCCAAGAGTAAGCAGCTTTTTGATGTGGTGCTGTTTCTTTTCTTGGTTTAAAACCGAATGATATCAGCTTCACTGAGTCCAAGCTCTTGTTTGAGTATATCTCTGTTCCAGTCAATGCATTGCTGTAAAAAAAGGCAGTTCGGAGCTATACCTTATTACCTTTTTTATTGCCTTTTTCTCTGCAAAAACAATATTATCAATGCTTTCTTGCGTGCATAGAACAAATATGTCAAGAATTACTTTTCTGGAGACTGTAGCATTAAAATGAGTACATGAATCAAAACATATTCTCCTTTATCCACCATAAAGTTTCCATACAATGATACTTAAACATGGTGATCTATTAAAGTACTTACCTCACCTTCTTTATGCAGTACCACATATTCTTGTCGTGGGTACATTTAAACTGTAGAAACATCACATTCATCTCCTTTCCTCTGGTAGACTGTTCCATGTCTTACAAATATACAAAGATACCAATGAAAGCCTATTAGTCCTGTAATTGTGCAGACGTGTGCTCAAGTGCAGTGGCTGTTTTTTATTCATGCATACTAAACAAGCTATGATGACAGATAAGGACAGCTTGGACCATCCAATCTCATTGGTTCTTTGTCATTTGGATTAGCTGATTCTTTCCTGCTGCTACCCCAGCTGAGGGCCACACCACTTCATTTCTGGGTACCATATTAGAGGCTCAAACACATATTAAAACCAAATAATGAACCACACAAAACGCTATTAAAAACAAAAAAGAAGAAAGAAGATACACAGGAATGGTCCGTAATCAGGAACTGCAAGCTGGCATCAACCACAAAGGACGACAGTTTACCTAGGTTTCGTCTTTATTCACAGACTTCTTCAGAACAAATACTTGTGCAAACTTTAGGCAATAAATACACTCCCACTAATTGAATTCAATGAAGTAATTTCAATTACATCTAATTGAGCATACCCAAGTCTCATTAAAATTTGACTAAATCCAAAGCTCAAAAATAAAATGCTTGCTAAACATATGCTGTGCACGTAAATTTTCATATAAAACCACTAAACTATGCATTATCAAATATAAATAATATTTAATACACATAGCATATTTAATTTTGATTTTAAAGCATAAAAAACAAAAACAAAAAATGAACTAGGCATAAAAACAATAATTCACAAAATATCCCCACAAATGTTAACTGCTTTTAACAAAAATGAATTAATACAAATTAAATGTACACATAATATTCAAATAAACTAACCATTTCATAATTTAATGATAACTCAAAAAATATATATGTCAAATAAAAATACAAATATATATATATATATATATATATATATATATATATATATATATATATATATATATCAATTTATCCCATAATATGTTTTAACTTTAAAATGGGGGCAATACTTATATTGTCATTGATGCCTGGGAACACTGTGGCATCCAACCTTAACTGCCACTTCATTTCACATATGTCAAGGTGAACATCTAAAACTCCACCTTGACTATCTTTTTTAATGTGCTGTATCACACAAAATTTAAATTGATGCCTATTATTTTGTTCTATATGCCTAACTAATGCATTAGTATTTCTCATATGCTTAATATCCAAAATGTGCTCACAGATTCTTTCTTTAAAAGATCTGCAAGTTTTTCCTACATAAAAAGCTGAGCATTGACAACATTTAGCTAAATAAACAACATTTTTGGTATAACAATCAAAATGCCCATGTGAACCAATAGACACGTTGGCCACTACTATTTTTGAACCTGTAACCAAAATGTGCTGGCACATATTACATATCCCACACTTAAAATTACCATTAGCCCTGCTTGAATTACTTGTATCACCCATACAACAAACATCCTCCCTTTTCAAACAGTTGCTTAAAGGATTTTCCCTTCCTATATACTTATTTTGGAGGATTGTTTAATTTGTTCCATACATTATTATCAAGTCTCAACAACCTCCAATTATTATGTATAATATCCACTATATACTCAGTATCATAGGAATATGTGGTGATAAAATAAATTTCAGATTCACCTGTTCCAGAACCATTTTTTTGTACTGTCATTTACACCATTTCCTACAATACAACTCCCCCTTTCAATTATTGGATTTGCATTGTTAACATTAATATTGTTACTCGTTAAAGAATTCACACTACTACCCATAGCTAATAATGCCCTATAAGTACCATCATTCCTTTTCTGTATTACTTCATCACCTATGGATTCAAACAAAACAATAGGATACCCTCTCTTAATAAACATACCCTTTATAAATTCCACCTCACTAAAAAATTCTTGGTCATCAATAACCATTCTGGCTGCCCTAACCATCTGACCTTTTACTATGGCCTTCTTCTGATGGCTAGGATGCCAGATTTGATAATTCAGATATGAATTTGAAAAGGTGGGCTTTCTATAAATACCAGAAGTCAAACATTTCCTTACTTTATCAACCTTCAACTGAACATCTAAACATGACAGTTCATCTTTATTAAATTCAAACGTGAACTGAAGAAACTGCACTCTATCATTTATATAATCAATATACATTTTGATTTTTTCAACACCACCCTCCCATATCACAAAAATATCATCCAAAAAATTGTTATAGTGTTGAATATATTGCTTGTATTCAATAGAAAACACATATTCCTATTCCCAGAACAAAATGGGTAATAATTGCACAAAAAGGTCCCAAAATCCACCGTTAACCGAAGACGCAAAATACATGCAGTCACAGCGTGCTGATAATATTAAATACTACTCAAAATGGGTTAATAAATATGAATTTGATGGTAAACTAGAGAAATCCTCGCTTGACAAACTTGTCAGCTTAAAACCGATTCTAAAGGTCGGGTAAAGAAGCAACGTCAATTAGGAATTCCTCAGGCACACAGGTGGATTGAGGAAGTAAACCAAAGGGAACAAAAGAGTAATAATTCAAAATAAATGTTTTAGATAAGGACGATAATAACTTAGTAATAGCATCAGCCCCTCCACCTCCCTTACCAGAATATGAGGCAAGTGAACAAGTTAGTCCATCCCTGCGATATCCTGCTATCACTGAAAAGCAGAGACACTACAAAAGCAACACCGTTTGTTAGAGATCCCATCGAGACCAGCTCTCGAACACGGGCAGGAAACTCAAAAGGGGACATTGAGTTATACCAAATGGGTAGAAATTCACGATATATGAATGAAGAAGAAATATGCCCACTTATAGAAGTTCCTAATCCTCAGGCAAGAAGATCAGGACCCAACTATTCTAGTGTATAGACCCTGGACTTCGGAAGACATCCGGAAAGCCACTGAGGGAATTCCCCATCCAAAAGTTAATTTTAGAAAGTTCTTAGAAGATTTGCAAGGAATGAGGCTGAGTTATAATTTAAATGGAGAAGAGGTACAAAAAGTAGTCTGACAAATTGTGGGACCAGATTGGCACATGAATAGTGGCGACTGGAATCCCCGTGACATTGCGCTCAGGCCCCTCCCACATAGCAGAGCAGAGTTAGATAACAGAGTGAAAGGTCTTACAGACCGAATCTCTGAGAAATGGAAGCCTAGGGCAGACTGGACTTGCCATGTCTCAACAGGGGGGATGGTACAGCTGGTGAACCGAGTGTTCACGACATATGGCTTCTCAAATTACTCTAAAAAATTCTGCGCGGTATGCCACGTTTTTAATAAACATCATGCACAAGGGGCGTTAAAGCCCAAGCAAGGGAGTTTCCCTACACCACCGTATACATTTCATGCTATTTGTATGGATTTCATAGAGTTGAATAAATGTGAAAATAAGAAGTATTGTCTTGTCATTGTAGATATGTTTTCCAGATGGGTGGAAGCCTTTCCGACTAAAAATCCAGATGCTACAACGGTGGCCAAAGTCCTTGTCAAAGAAATCATCGCTAGATTCGGCATTCCGGAAAGGATCTACAGTGACAATGGCACGCACTTCGTGAATCAGACCATACAACAGCTAAGTAAATATTTCGGAATTTCTTTAAAGAATCATTGTGCGTATCACCCGCAATCAGCAGGGCTAGTAGAGAGGCATAATGGGATTTTAAAGAGTAAGCTAAGAAAGTTAATATCAGAAACACAGAGAAATTGGGTGTACTGTCTGCCCCTGGCACTGTTGAGCATGATAACTGTTCCAAATGCAAAAGGATTGACTCCTTTTGAAAAGCTCTTTGGAAGGGCTTACTATATACCTCAGTAGAAATCTCTCATGCCCACAGACCAGGAAGCTGATAGTACATTAGCAGAGTATATGTGTAAGTTATTAAATTCTAAACATTTGTTGCAGTTAAATTCTGTTTCAGATAAAGAACGAACCAGACCGTCAGAAGTGGCAGTGTCCCCTGGAGCGTGGATCCGGCTGAAGGTAGTCAAGAGAAAGAACTGGACATCTCCAAAGTGGGAAGGTCCATATCAAGTGCTTTTGTCAACACCCACTGCAGTCAAGATAGCGGAACGTGCCTCTTGGATCCACCTGATGCACTGTAAATTAGTTAAAAACTTTGAATTGGACAAAAATCTTGTACATGCCAAGAGTAAAAATGATAGAGTCCAGAAGAAACAGGAATGCAGAACAACCCTTTCGTCAGAAATATTGCATAATCATCCTGTTAACTGTATTTGTGACAATAATCTTTTTGCTGTGGCCTTTCCTTTTCCCAGCGACACAGACTGAACTGAATAAACGTGAAGCATTACTCATAAACTAGCATCCAAACTTTAACACTTACCAGGCATTTAAATATGTGTATGCTGAGACTTTCAATGTTTCAAATTGCTGGATTTGCACAGCTTTGCCGACAGCATACGGGGGGGGGGGGGTTATTAATGACTACAGTCCCCCTAGGGGTCAATGGGACCTGGGAGAACTTGATTTATGATACCTCAACCATTACAGCACAAGATAAAATAGCATTGCACTTGTCTGTTCCACAAAAGGGAACTGTGTGTTTTATAAAAATGATACTGTTCAGGTGGGTTGGAGCAATTGCAATTTGACTGTTCCTTATAGATGTTATACTAAAGGAAACAAAGTAGATCTTTATTGTAATACAAACTATGATTCATTTCTTGGATTGATGCATAAAACACTTGATGAAGTAAAACATAATTCTGTTCTTTATAAACAGCTGTCTATAATTGATAGAAAAATGTTTCATGCAGGGCGAGTGTACATTCATAGCAAGGTTACTACTAAAGTAGAGGATTGTTATTTTGTGTGTGGCAGAAAGGCATACAAATGGTTACCTGAGAATTGGTCCAGCAGTTGTTTTTTGGGTTACCTGGTTCCGGCCATACGACACACTGCAGTCTTGCCTCATGGGAAAATTCGAAATGTCCGAGAAGACATCAAGAAACCTGTAAATCCAGTGGGACAAATCGATGCATGTTGGAAAGACCATCACTCTCTAGGTAAAGGACTGACACACATGGACTTGAGTGATAGCATTATACCGTGGGCAGGCATATTACCAGCATATGGAGCAGTGAAATCGATTTGGGAGCTGAGAAAACTGTCAAAACTTCTGGAAGTAATGAGCAACGCAACTTTTTCTGCTCTTGAATTGGTGACTGATGAACTGAATGCTATGAGAACTGTAGTGCTCCAAAACCACATGGCTCTCGACTTCACCCTAGTGGCGAGAGGTGGTACATGCGCTTTAATCCAAGAAGAATGCTGTCCGTATATTCCTGACCATAAACATGAGATAGACAATCATCTTGAGGTAATTCAGCAAGTGTCGGCCATGACCAAACCAGGCCCAAACCCACTGATGGACTTTTTCCAGAAATGGTTTGGGGGTGGGGTACCATCCTAATGAATATCCTGATTGCCATTTGTGTAGGTATGCTCCTACTGGGAGTATGTGTTTGTTGTGGTATCCCCTGCATGAATAGACTGATTAAAGACCTTATAGACATGTCAGTTTCTGAAACCTTATATCAAAGTACTGAGTTTGAAGAACTGTTAAAAGACTGAAAATGCTTTCATAAGTTTAAACTGAATGACTCTCTTAACTGCAAAGCCTGAGTGGAAGAGGTTAGGAGAAGAAAACACACTGTTTATGCTTATTTTGAAAGTAGAATAAAAGTATTAATAGGGGGGAAATGTTAGAAAATATGTATTAATGTGTGTATTAGTAATATGCTTAGTGCATTCAGAGCCTAAAAGAGTTAACACATTTATTCTATTTCATACTGCATAAATCTGTACAAACTGCAGTTGCTTTCTGACCTTGTACTGTCAGCTAAATCTTGCTTGTGCCTTGGAAATTTACTGAGAAGCAGATGATTTCTGCTTGCATTAGGAAAATAACGAATAGAACAATACTGCTTATATGAAACACAGACAAGAAGTTCCGCTGTGCCATGAGAACATACACAGCTGTAGAAGTCACAGATAATTAGGACAAAGCCTGCTTGAAAATGTGAACTGCAATCAGCATTTGCTTGTATCTATATTAGAAAAGTACCTTGAAAAGTAACAGTGTACAACAGACGCTTGTAAACGGATTAATAGTCACCAAGGCCAGGTTGTTTTTCTGAAAAGTTTCTCACATATCTAGTCATGTCAGCAGAAAATCTGAAGTAACACCTGCTGTAGTACAATGCTTAAAGTTGTGTTTGATTATGTCATCTTAGAAGGCCATGTCTTGTAAAACAGTATAAGAATGAACATACTTCCTGTTAGTAGTTAGACAAATCCTTGTATTAGCATGTTTTTGTCTCCTTGCTACAAGTAAATTAAAGTGCCTTAACTGAACCTTACGTGTATTGGTCTTTGAAGTTATTTCCTTTGACAATAACTGAGGAGGGCAGTTGCAGCATGAGGCCTTAAGCTGTATTGGGATTTGGCAAGTAAATTATTGGTTGAGAATGAATGCATTCCTCTAGGAGTTTAGGTTGTGGGGGAAGAATTGCTCTTGGCCTATAATTTAAGTTCGCTCAAGCTTCCACCTTTGTGCAAGGGTATAATGTATATTTTCCAGATGGTTGGGATGTGTACTGCTCAGTAATGGATCTTTTAAGTATTCAGGATAAGAACTGGCTTCAACTGCTACTTTTTGAAACTGTTGGTAGATTGTCAACTGAATTTGCAGTAGGTTTTCAGTTTTTTTACACATTTGTTAAACACTGTTCTGCTATCTAGGTTTATAGTACTGTTTTACACTATCCCTGATGTTACACCTTGTTCTGCAGTTTTTTTGGATGTCTGAATTGTGCTGAGAGGTTAGGAGGTCGATGGGGTATGTACGTTGCTTAAAATGCATAATGTTGGGAGGGTAGTTTGCCGCTGTGAGAATGTTGCTGCTGAAGGCATAGATGTTTTGAATGTATACTAATGCAAGCCTTGTTACACTACTATTGCATATAACTGCAATGTTCTACTCATTGATGCAATGACTGCAACTTTTTTGTTGTCCGTAGTTAATGTGTTGAAAGTTTGGGAGTGTGGTTAGGCCCTGTGAGAATGTTGCAGTGTTCAATGTTTGACTGGAGTCTTTTAATGGGGTCATGTACTGTATATACCTCAGTGGAAATCTCTCATGCCCGCAGACCAGGCAGCTGATAGTACATTAGCAGAGTATATGTGTAAGTTATTAAATTCTAAACATTTGTTGCAGTTAAATTCTGTTTCAGATAAAGAACAAACCAGACCGTCAGAAGTGGCAGTGTCCCCTGGTGCGTGGATCCAGCTGAAGGTAGTCAAGAGAAAGAACTGGACATCTCCAAAGTGGGAAGGTCCATGTCAAGTGCTTTTGTCAACACCCACTGCAGTCAAGATAGTGGAACGTGCCTCTTGGATCCACCTGACGCACTGTAAATTAGTTAAAAACTTTGAACTGGACAAAAATCTTGTTACATGCCAAGAGTAAAAATGATAGAGTCCAGAAGAAACAGAAATGCAGAACAACCCCTTCCTCAGAAGTATTGCATAATCATCCTGTTAACTGTATTTGTGACAATAATCTTTTTGCTGTGGCCTTTCCTTTTCCCAGCAACACAGACTGAACTGAATAAACGTGAAGCATTACTCATAAACTGGCATCCAAACTTTAACACTTACCAGGCATTTAAATATGTGTATGCTGAGACTTTCAATGTTTCAAATTGCTGGATTTGCACAGCTTTGCCGACAGCATACGGGGGGTTATTAATGACTACAGTCCCCCTAGGGGTCAATGAGACCTGGGAGAACTTGATTTATGATACCTCAACCGTTACAGCACAAGATAAAATAGCATTGCACTTGTCTGTTCCACAAAAGGGAACTGTGTGTTTTTATAAAAATTATACTGTTCAGGTGGGTTGGAGCAATTGCAATGTGACTGTTCCTTATAGATGTTATACTAAAGGAAACAAAGTAGATCTTTATTGTAATACAAACTATGATTCATTTCTTGGATTGATGCATTAAACACTTGATGAAGTAAAACATAATTCTGTTCTTTATAAACAGCTGTCTATAATTGATAGAAAAATGTTTCATGCAGGGCGAGTGCACATTCATAGCAAGGTTACTACTAAAGTAGAGGATTGTTATTTTGTGTGTGGCAGAAAGGCATACAAATGGTTACCTGAGAATTGGTCTGGCAGTTGTTTTTTGGGTTACCTGGTTCTGACCATATGACACTGCAGTCTTGCCTCATGGGAAAATTTGAAATGTCCGAGAAGTCATCAAGAAACCTGTAAATCCAGTGGGACAAATCGATGCATGTTGGAAAGACCATCACTCTCTAGGTAAAGGACTGACACACATGGACTTGAGTGATAGCGTTATATCGTGGGCAGGCATATTACCAGCATATGGAGCAGTGAAATCGATTTGGGAGCTGAGAAAACTGTCAAAACTTCTGGAAGTAATGAGCAACGCAACTTTTTCTGCTCTTGAATTGGTGACTGATGAACTGAATACTATGAGAACTGTAGTGCTCCAAAACCGCATGGCTCTCGACTTCACCCTAGTGCCGAGAGGAGGTACGTGCACTTTAATCCAAGAAGAATGCTGTTCATATATTCCTGACCATAAACACAAGATAGACAATCATCTTGAGGTAATTCAGCAAGTGTCGGCCATGACCAAACCAGGCCCAAACCCACTGACGGACTTTTTCCAGAAATGGTTTTGGGGGTGGGGTACCATCCTAATGAATATCCTGATTGCCATTTGTGTAGGTATGCTCCTACTGGGAGTATGTGTTTGTTGTGGTATCCCCTGCATGAAAAGACTGATTAAAGACCTTATAGACATGTCGGTTTCTGAAACCTTATATCAAAGTACTTAGTTTGAAGAACTGTTAAAAGACTGAAAATGCTTTCATAAGTTTAAACTGAATGACTCTCTTAACTGCAAATCCTGAGTGGAAGAGGTTAGGAGAAGAAAACACACTGTTTATGCTTATTTTGAAAGTAGAAAAAAGTATTAATAGGAGGGAAATGTTAGAAAATTATGTATTAATGTGTGTATTAGTAATATGCTTAGTGCATTCAGAGCCTAAAAGAGTTAACACATTTATTCTATTTCATACTGCATAAATCTGTACAAACTGCAGTTGCTTTCTGACCTTGTACTGTCAGCTAAATCTTGCTTGCGCCTTGGAAATTTACTGAGAAGCAGATGATTTCTGCTTGCGTTAGGAAAATAACGAATAGAACAATACTCTTCTTCTTCTTCTTCTTTCGGCTTTTTCCCGGTCAGGGGTCGCCACAGCGGATCACCTTGTCCGCACATTGAATGGCAGTGGAGTTTTACAGTGTCGAGTTGCCAGCCCGGCGCCCAACCTTCCACAGAAGGCACACTCACACGCACACCTAGGGCCAATTTAGAGTGTCCAATCCACCTGCAGCATGTCTTTGGGATGTGGGAGGAAACCGGAGCACCCGGAGGAAACCCACGCGACCACAGGAGGACATGCAGACTCACAGAAGGCACCCCAGCCGGGGATCGAACCGGAGAACCTCTTGCTGTGAGGCGGCAATGCTAACCACTGCACCACCGTGTAGAACAGAATAGAACAATACTGCTTATATGAAACTCAGACAAGAAGTTCCGCTATGCCATGAGAACATATACAGCTGTAGAAGTAACAGATAAGTAGGACAAAGCCTGCTTGAAAATATGAACTGCAATCAGCATTTGCTTGTATCTGTATTAGAAAAGTACCTTGAAAAGTAACAGTGTACAATAGATGCTTGTAAACGGATTAATAGTCACCAAGTCAGGTTGTTTTTCTGAAAAGTTTCTCACAAATCTAGTCATGTCAGCAGAAAATCTGAAGTAACACCTGCTGTAGTACAATGCTTAAAGTTGTGTTTGATTATGTCAGCTTAGAAGGCCATGTCTTGTAAAACAGTATATATGAACATACTTCCTGTTAGTAGTTAGACAAATCCTTGTATTAGCATGTTTTTGTCTCCTTGCTGCAAGTAAATTAAAGGGCCTGTGAGAATTATGTCCAGATGTTTTTGATTTTTAGCCTGTTCTCTCTCAAAATGATTGCATAGCACAATGCGGACGGCTGAGGCTACTAACAGAAATGGACTTCTTGTTTCATACCCTCCACGTAATACATGGTACATTCCTTGGATTTATGCTTTTGTACATGGATCCTGTGCTAAGAGGAGTTGTGGGAATGTCAGGCTCCTAGTCTGTGTGCTACTTCTTCATCCATCACAAATGAGGTTTTCTAGCAAATCCATGATTTCACTCCTTTGTTCAACCAATGATTTTGATTTGTTCAAGTCTGCTAAGAGATTAAGAGGTAGTGGGCATGTGTAGTCTGTATTGTACCGTAGCATTTGTCTTGCCTTAGTTTGGTGTGTTCCCCTTCAAACTTGTGCCTCTCCTAGTCATTAGTTCTTTCAGACTTTAGTCTGAGAGCTTGTAATATTGATCTTTTGCATCATTTGTGGCCTCTTCACATGTTTAGGGGATGACAGGGGAAGAATTGTGTAGAAAAAGCTGAAGTTCACCTCTAGTGTTAGATATTTAACATGAAACTGTAACCTGGGCCTCTCATTACTTGTTTGTGCCTACCGGTTAGTCATTTTTCAGTCTTTCTGCCTGCAGTGCAATAGTGACTGTCAATGCAAGTCATTAAGCATTTTTTAACAGTATGACAAAAGGACTCTGCATGTGTAGTAATTCTGCTTTACTTCCATTCCCAGTTAGAGATGAAGCGTACATATTTGTCAGGAGCAGCAAAAAGAAAGCTTCAGCAGCAGAGGAATGAGGATGCAAAGAGACAGGGTTCCATTATGACATTTTTCTGTGACTCATCGGAGAGGAGATATTCAGGAAAAAGTCTGCCTTCAGGACAACACAATGGTTCTGCATTACAGTCTGACCACTGTAAGGCCAGCATCCTTTCACTAGAAAGTGACCACTCTCTTGCGGCCACACCACAGGCTACTTCCTGTGGACCTACAGCCATTACCATGGGTGAAAGCACAGCAGCAAATGCAGATTCACCCGATGTGTTTCCTGGATCACCAGACTTTGATGCAGAAGAAGCCCATACTTCCGTAGTGACAGATGTGGCCTATGACTTGCAGGGAGTGTCAGGTACATCTTTGGAGGATCTAGGGACTTGGCCAGACTTGATTAGGGATGAGTTTAGGGTAGCTGCCATTCAGCATGGACCTGTGCAAGTGGTGTTACCACAGTTCCCAGTCAATGAGCAGAAAAGAAAATTTACATCTGAGAACTATTTCCATGTGCTGCCTAATGGAGCGAGAGCAAAATGCACTTGGCTGACATTCAGTCTCAAAGGATGCACTGTTTTGCTTTCCATGCAAATTGTTTGGACATTCTAACCATCTTCTCAGGTCAGGTGGTTACAAAGCATGGAGAGATGTCCAAAGCTTTACACAGCCATGACAGAGCGCCAGAGCATATGGCATGCATGATGTAGTGGAAGGAACTGGACAACAGAATAAAGAGTAGGCAGACTATGGATGATAAGAGACAAGCAGTGGTTGAAAAGGAGATAACTCACTGGCGTGGTGTGTTAGAATGCATTATTGCTGTTGTCCAGTACTTGGCAGAACGGAACATGGCATTCTGTGGTACAACTGATGCCCTGGACACCTATGGCAATGGCAACTTCTTAGGTCAAGTGCAACTTTTGTCGCAGTTTGACCCTGTCATGGCTGAACATTTGCATCGTATTCGTAATATCTTGGGAAGGACATACAGAATGAAGTTATCCAGCTGATTGCAAATGCTATTTTAAGGATCATTGTAGGGAAGGTGAAGGACGCTAGGTACTTTTCTGTGATTCTTGATTGCACACCAGACATCAGCAATCAAGAGCAAATGACTGTAGTAGTTCGGTATGTGGATATTTCACAGACTGCAGCCACAGTTGAGGAACATTTTCTGGGATTTGTGCCTGTGAATGACACAACTGGGGCAGGACTGACAGAAGCTCTTCTTCAGACTCTTCAAAATCAACTGGACATTAATGACTGTCAAGGACAAGGATACAACAATGGCAGCAACATGAAGGGGAAATGTGCTGGACTGCAAGCCCGGATAAAACAGATGAATTCAAGGGCTTTTTATGTGCCGTGTGCCTGCCATAATTTAAATCTTATAATTAGTGATGCAGCACATTCATCAGTACAGGCAGTGTCATTCTTTGGATGTCGGCAGAACATTTATGTACTCTGTTCAGCATCAACAAGTCGATGGCAGATCTTAAAATGGCACACAAATGTCACTGTGAAGCCACTGTCAGAGACTCACTGGGAATGCAGGATAGACTCTCTCAAGGCAGTAAGATTTCAGTTGAAGGGAGTCATTGAGGCATTACAGGAGATAGGGCAAGCAGTACGTACAAATGATGCTGCAACATATCAACAAGCAAGAGGACTGTGCTCAGAACTTATGTCATACCAGTTTAGTATGTTTAGTGGTTTGGTATGATGTGCTGACAGAGGTAAATTGTGCAAGCAAAGTTCTGCAGAGTCCATCTGTTGATATTTTGACAAGTGTCAAAGTGCTGGCATCCACTATGGACCTGCTAAAGAATTACAGAGAAACGGGATTTCAACATGCCATGGGTGAAGCCTCCAATATAGCGGAAGAACTGGATGTTGGCACCACATTTCAAGAAAAGAGACGGAGGAAAGTAAAACGATTCTTTGACTATGAAGGAGAAGATGAGACTGTACAGGATCCAGCGGTAAAATTACATGTAGAGTTCTTTAATGTGCTGCTGGACACAACAATCCAATCATTTACTGACCGGTTTCAGCAGCTTTCTGAGTTTGATAAGGCCTTTGGATTTTTCTCAAATATTAAAGCCTTGAGTGATGTTGCAGAAGACACACTGCTGCAACACTGCAAGGCTCTGAAAGAACAACTGACTGACAGAATAAGTGCTCACTGTGATATTGATGACTCTGACCTTGGACACGAACTTAAAAGCCTTTCTCGAATGATTGATAATGAATCATCACCACTGACTGTGTTACATTTCCTTATTCACAACCACTTGTAAGACATATATATAAATACTTATGTTTCACTGCACATTTATTTGACTGCACCCATTACAGTGGCTACTGCAGAATGCAGCTTTTCTAAGCTGAAACTCATAAAGACATACCTGCATTCGTCAATGAGTCAGGAAAGACTTTCAGGCTTAGCTGTGCTCTCAATTGAGCATGAAGTAGGACAAAGTGTGTCACATGGCAGCCTCATTGAAGACTTTGTCCGGAAGAAAATTCGTAAGATCCCAGTAAAGCTGTAGATTAGGTATGTGCTCATATTTCCTTTCCAGTAATCTTTTATAATGCTGTCAGGCAGTAATTTCATGTAGCACTTTAGTGTGGCTTGTATGCTATGTATTCACTTTTTTCTGTTTGCGTACCTCCAACAGGTAGGACCATGAGGATGGAACTAGCAGGATGTTAGGCAAAGGCAGCTAGGAGCAGCTGGACTCGTCAGGAGTGACAAGACTTGTCGGGAGCAGCAGGACTCATGTGGAGCGGTAGGGTAGTGGCAGGACTTGGGAGCAGAAGGACTCATGTGGAGCTGCAGGGTAGTGGCAGGACTCGTCAGGATGATAGGACAGTTGGGAGCAGCAGGACTCATCAGGGGCTAGGACAGAAGCGAAGGAAGAACAGACAAGTGGCAGCAGTCAGAAGCTGAAGAGGTAAAAATGCACATGGAAGATGAATGCCACTTTGGTATTCACCTTTTTCTCTCTGGGTTTGAGTTTGCCTGTGGCAGACTTACTAATCCCCATTACTCTCTTGTGCATGGGTTTGAGTCTGCCTCAGGTTCAGTAATCCCCATGTCTTTGTGTGTTTATTTGGGTTTGAGTCTGTCTGCCTCAAGCTCTGTAATCCCCATGGCTTTCTTTTGGGTTTGTTTGGGTTTAAGTCTGCCTCAGGCTCTGTAACCCCATGACTTTCCCTTGTATGTTGTCTGTAGTCTTTTCTGTGTCCCACAGCTGTGTTGTGTACATCTGCAGTGTGACTGTTCTGCATGTCAGTAATTGTGTGGGTGTTAATGTTCAGTCTTGCTGTAGTGCAGTCTTTATCATGTGTCTGTGTCTCTCTGTGTGTCTGTGTGTGGGAGTCTGTATGTCTGCGTGTGTGTGTGTGTGTGTCTCTCTCTCTCTGTGTCTCTGTCTCTCTCTCTCTCTCTCTCCCTGTGGGAGTCTCTCTGTGCATGCGTGAGTCTCTCTCTCTGTGTGGGAGTCTCTCTCTGTGTGTGAGAGTCTTTCTCTGTGTGTGGGAGTCTGTGTCTCTCTCTGTGTGTGGGAGTCTGTGTCTCTCTCTGTGTGTGGGAGTCTGTGTCTCTCTCTGTGTGTGGGAGTCTGTGTCTCTGTGTTTACTTCTGTGGGACTGACTACCTTGATGCAGTACAGAGGCTTGTCATAATGTAACAACATTGCTACTAAATGCCAGTCAATGTGGGTGTCTTTGGGGAGTCAGTGTAGGTGTCTTTGTGTACCTCTTTGGGACTGGCTACCTTGATGCAGTACAGAGGCTTGTCATAATGAAACAACATTACTACTAAATGCCAGCTGTAGCTCTTTATCTCATGGTACAAAATCTGAACAAAGCCGCAGATAATGGGGTTCCAGCCCCAAAGATCTGGGCAAATTTTAAATATTGCTCTTATAAACTGAAAATGTTAGAATAAAAGGTCTTACCATGCATGTTCTGAAGGGTATATGAAGTTAAACTGAAATGCCTGTCATTTAATGAATTCAGTCATCAATGATTTGCCAAAAAAATCCAGAAAACTCTAAATTGAGGAACAGACCAAACAAGAGTCACATCTGGACAGTCTTTGAAAATCTGGGCAGTTGAGTATGCAGTCAGTATCTGCATCTGGGAGTGGCAACCTTGCTGTGGTACAGGGGTTTCATAATGTCACATTGGTACTTGATGCCAGTCAGTGTGTGCACCTGTGAGTTGCTACCTTGTCATGTGCACCTGTGAGTCACTACCTTGCTGTGGTACAGGGGTTTATCAGGATTGTAACATTGGTACTAAATGCTAGTCAGTGTGTGCGCACCTGTGAGTAGCTACCTTACTGTAGTACAGGGGGTTGTCTTAATGCAACATTGGTATTAAGTGTCAGTCAATGTGTGTACCTGTGATTAGCTACCGTACTGTAGTATAGAAGTTTATCGTAATGTAACCTTGGTACTAAATGCCAGTCTGTGGCTTGGCACATCAATTCTTAATAATCTGAATGTAGTGACACTAGTGGTTAAATGGTGCTGGATGAGCTTAACAGGGAAGGAGGTGCAATGGCAATGTGGTCACGCTTGATGTTCTCTTGAGTAGGGCCCCCAACCTGGACCTTGCTGGGGGCCCCCAAAATGCTAGCACCGGCCCTGGAAAAGGGAGGATGTTGTATGGGTAATACAAGTAATTCAAGCAGGGCTAAGGGTAATTTTAAGTGTGGGAGATGTAATATGTGCCAGTACATTTTGGTTACAGGTTCAAAAATAGTAGTGGCTAACGTGTCTATTGGTTTACATGGGTATTTTGATTGTTGTACCAAAAATGTTGTTTATTTAGCGAAATGTTGTCAATGCTCAGCTTTTTATGTAGGAAAAACTTGAAGATCTTTTAAAGAAAGAATCAGTGAGCACATTTTGGATATTAAGCATATGAGAAATACCAATGCATTAGTTAGGCATATAGAACAAAATAATGGGCATCAATTTAAATTTTGTGTGATACAGCACATTAAAGAAGATAGTGAAGGTGGAGTTTTAGATGTTCACCTTGACATATGTGAAATGAAGTGGCAGTTAAGGTTGGATGCCACAGTGTTCCCAGGCATCAATGACAATATAAGTATTGCCCCCATTTTAAAGTTAAAACATATTATGGGATAAATTGATATATATATATATATATATATATATATATATATTTATTTATTTTTATTTTTATTTTACATTTGTTGACCGGGCTAGTCCAACTGGATTTATGTCCATTTTCAGTGGAGGCCCGGGGAGAAAAGCTCCAGAGGTAAAAACAATTTTACAAATACAAATAATACATAGTACAAATGTGTTATGTAATGGGAAGAATAAAATGTCATCACATATATTATAGATCTTAATAAACTAAAGAAAGCTAACTTAGAAAAAGAGGCCCAGGGAGAAAAGCTCCAGAGGTAAAAACAATTTTACAAATACAAATATTGCATAGTACTAATATGTTATGCAATGGGAAAAATAATATGTAATCACCTATATTACAGATCTTAATTAACTTAAAAAAGCTAAATTAGAAAGAGATTAAGTGAGAGGTTAACTATTAACAATACAAAAAGGAAGGTAGGAAATATAAAAGTGAATAAAGTAATATTTACAATATTATATATATATTTATATATATATATATATATATATATATATATATATATATATATTTTTTTTTTTTTATATATATATTCTTATTTGACATATATATTTTTGAGTTATCAAATTATGAAATGGTTAGTTTATTTGAATATTATGTGTACATTTAATTTGTATTAATTCATTTTTGTTAAAAGCAGTTAACATTTGTTGGGATATTTTGTGAATTATTGTTTTTATGCGTAGTTCATTTTTTGTTTTTGTTTTTTTATGCTTTAAAATCAAAATTAAATATGCTATGTGTATTAAATATTATTTATATTTGATAATGCATAGTTTAGTGGTTTTATATGAAAATTTACGTGCACAGCATATGTTTAGCAAGCATTTTATTTTTGAGCTTAGGATTTAGTCAAATTTTAATGAGAGTTGGGTATGCTCAATTAGATGTAATTGAAATTAATTAATTGAATTCAATTAGTGGGAGTGTATTTATTGCCTAAAGTTTGCACAAGTATTTGTTCTGAAGACGTCCGTGAATAAAGACGAAACCTAGGTAAACTGTCATCCTTTGTGGTTGATGCCAGTTTGCAGTTTCTGATTACGGACCATTCCTGTGTATCTTCTTTTTTGTTTTTACATATTAAAACCACATCATTCAAAAGTAGCATGTAGAAACAGTTTTTGAACTCTACATTTTTTGTAGGGGAAAAGCACCCCATAGTCTCTGGCAGAGGACCTCACTCCCTGCATGCCCAAAGTTAATATAATCAACCCTGAAATCAGTGCACCTCAGAGGAAGGGAAAATCCAACTTCACTGGCCCCACTAAAACAAACTGCAACTTTTTGAACACTCAGTCATCATATTACTGTCTGGATACCGCTTCTATACTATATTATAACTGTAACATTTGCTCATTATGAATGGTTTTCATGGCATCAATCTTACCTGTTGAATAAAATGTCCATATACTGCCTTAGAGCCATCTTATCCATCTTAAGTTGCATCTCATGTGAAGGCCCTTTTGAAGAAGAATAAAGTTTCAAGAAATTTTCTACCAAAGACTACCTTTTACAGGAAAACATGGCTGCCAATACATTGATTAAGAGTATAGCATGCTCCTCCACTTCCTCCTCGTTTTCTCATTCATCTGATTTGGAAACAAGGTTGGGGGGCTTCTAGGCTCTAGAATTTGTTTCTCTATGCTGTTGATTTGGTGGTTTAAGTCCTACTGTTCATCACAACAAGGAAAGTGACACTCCATGTGCTACAGTACAAGACTGATTCAACGGATGTAATGATTTGCTACAATACCTCAAATCACAAAGCAGACATGCCACTCCGTTTTGAAGCAAACCCACATTTTACTAGTTTTCAGCATCCATTTTGAAGCAAACCCACATTCTACTAGTTTTCAGCTTCAGCTAAGATAGATAGTAATAAACTCATACCATCAATGACTGAAAAAGTGAGAGCAAATTAAGGTTAATGAAAACTGGAAGGCAAAAATAACTAACTAAACAAATAACTAACTAAATAAATAATGTAAGTTTCCATCACTAAAACACCAACAAAAGTAAAACAATGCAACGGCACTTACAGAACAATTTTCCTGCAGGCCATCAACTACAGTAATTGAATTAAAAATGAGGTCTAATTTAGGCCAAGATCATAACAATTTTACCTTTGTTTTATGTTTTTGTTATAATTTGAAAGTAATAACAATAATAATAATAATAATTACAATAATACATTTGACAAAAAACTCCAACAAGCTATTGCAACTAAAAATGATGTTCTCTGAAGAAACCATATATCTTCATCCACATTTCTGAAATGAAACCAGAATTCAGGTCTAAATGTGATAAAGTGGACGAACCTACTTCTCTCCTCATTCAAGCAAAAAACAACCCCCACTCCACATCTTCAGCTATCCACAGGAAGGAACTCCACACCATCACCTATCCACGGGAAAAAAAAAAAAAAGAGTATGTAATGCACAGCTGTGGAACCGAAAGCCCTCTAAGGCCAGCCAAAGAGAAATGCAGAAGTCTATGCCAGCTACAGTTGCATTTATATATTTACTTTTGTTTATCCAGGTTAGCCCCAATAAGCATGTGGCTTAATTTCAGGGGAGACTTGAGACAGTTTGTTTGTGTCTTTCGGCTTTTCCCGGTTAGGGGTCGCCACAGCGGAACTCCGGTCCGCTAATGATTGGTAGTTGATTTTTATGTGCAGAGTTACCAGCCCTGATGCACAACCTTCAATGAAGATATGCCCATTCATGCATGTCTCCATGCAGAAGACGCTCTAGCTGAGAATCGAACCGGACAGCGTCTTACTGTGAGGCGACAACGCTACCGCAGCACCACCACTGTGGATGGGAGACTTGAGACAGTAGCTATTACAAACAGTGAATATTTGGCCAGGACACTTTGGGAATTCCTCTATTATTTTCTCATGTACTCTTCAATTTATGTATCACAGTTACATGTTTTCAGTTTATGTATTTAGTCCTCTCAGCTTGTTTTTGTTTTTTGTAAAAAAAAAATCCTGTTTAGTATTGTAAGAAATGAAAGTGATTATCAGATGCAATGTGAGAACAGAATTTTAATAAACACCCCAAACTCTGTTTCTGTACCATAAAGAACAGGGGACAGTTTGATTTGGAACAGGAAGTAGGAGAAGGGTTGATGACTCCAGATAGTGTTGCTATCACTAATGCTAATGTGGAAGAAAATGCAAATAGAAGTAATGCTACTGGAACTGCAATAAACACTTTGGATGTTGATGGAGTAACAAATGAAAAAATATTGAAGTTAAAACACAGTTATGTGCTTTTCACACAGTCAAAGGCTACTTTGGGTGCTGTCATGGAAACAATCATAACATAGATGTCTATAGTTAAGGAATATGATAAAAGTAATAAAACTATAGAGACTCTACTTTCTGGGATAGGGATTACACAGCAGAAGAATAACACTCCAGCACAATGGATTATTCAGAGATAGTGCAGTTTAGTCATGAAAGCTACAGGTTCTTCTTGGTCCATGATATCTATCAGGAGAGCAAAATTTATAAAGTTGTGTCTTTTCAGTGAAGGTCACCTGCCAGTAAGATGCTTTATTTGGGAGAAGATGTTAAAGGTTGCTAATGTATCTGAAACATACATCAGATCTTTACTGCACTTTGGGTGAACACTATTAACATTTCATTTAAAACATTGCCAGTGCATGTTTAGAAGTGCTCAACAAGTTTAAAGACAGTAAACAGTAGAATAACTTCGTAATTATAAACTAAACTGTTTCAAGAATTAAATTAAAAAAAATTGCTCCTAGGATTTAGAAATGAGTACTTAATAGGCAAAGATTACCAAAACCATATCATTAGATAATTGTGATTTAGTAATTGGTCTGAAGCAAAATATGTTTGATACATTTGGAATGTGGTTAGGAAAACAGGAATTCTTCATGGATTTATAAATCTTCAGTACATATAACAGATGTTATGTATGTAGAACAACATTATAACAGAGTATATTATTATGGTCAACGAAAAGCCTGCGATTTTTGTGGGAAAGAGGGTCAGTTGGCTATTTATTGCCCCAAGAGAAGATGTAAGACTTGGTGGGAAGTGGGTCACCATAAATACAATTTTTAATATTGTTTGCAATAAGTGCAGCCAAAGTAGACACTTTGGCCTCATTGTCCTATGAATATTATGAATGTTTAAACTGAGATACTGGATATTGGTAATCTGACAAATGAGTGAGAAATCATCTTATTGGTAAACTGAAGAGGTATAATTCTTATCTCCTAAATCTGTAACTAAAAATAGAAACACGGTAGAAATGGTAGACAGTGCCAGTAGTTACAATGTGATACAACAGGTGTAAACTGAAGAAGGAAATTTACATGAAATGGAAGTTGGGGATTCCAAAGAGAATAGAGTAAAGAAAACAAATGAAAAAAAAAGAATGTAATAAAGTAACCCTGTGCTGATAGGTTCCATTAAACCTTTAACACTTAATACAAATAGACTGAAATTGAACATAGAAGACTACAGTAACTTGATTAAAGGGCAACAAAACTATTTTTATAGGACTGCAATTTTACCTTGGCACAATGCATGACATTTTCTGAATATTGGTGGGGGTGATCAGATGCTGTACAATTTAGGTATTAAATAATGTTCTGAGTGTTGTGACATATTAAACAGGGAGAGAAATTTTAAGATTCAAGATCACACTTTAGCAAAGGTGGATCATACAAGAATAAATGACGTGTGGGATAGCATCAGACATGTGAAATTGGATGTAATTTATCCTCCTTTGACCCCTCAGGAACAAAAGGTACTACTTGAGTTAACAGACCTTATATTCACATAAACGTGAAAATTGTGCTTAATAGAGAAACTCATTCCTTTTTTCCCTATAAACCATATGTGTGGTATTAAATGAAGTGTCAGAAAAAATATTAATATAAAAGCTGCTTTAGAATCTTTTACACAGTGAGGTAAGACAATGGCTAAAGCTTATTTTTGTTATAAAAATGAGACATTAAGACTGCTATTGCTTATTCAGCATATAGTTACAACTGGAAGGTATTATTAAATTGAAACAGGATTTTTAGGTTACAGGGCGGTATTTATAGTATTTTGCAGACCTATAGAAAACATTAATGAAAGACTTGCAGATGTATTTAACTTTAGACTGGACTGCAATGATTCAGAATTGTTTGATAAAATTCAACAGATGCATCAAATAAACATGAAATGTTTCTACGGTAGTTGGGGAGAATGGATGAAGGTATTTAAATACAAACTGCTGCAGTAGCGTTGTCGCCTCACAGTTCATTGCCCGTTCGATTCTCAGTTAGAGAGCCTTCTGTGTGGCGACATGCGTGAACGGGCGTTCCTTCATTGAAGTTTGTGCATTAGGCCCGGCAAGCCAGCACATAAAACTCTACTGCCAATCATTAGCGGACTGGAGTTCCGCTGTGGCGATCCCTAACCGGGAAAAGCCGAAAGACACAAACAAACAAAACTAAGATTTTAAGAAGTATAATATATAAACATAATAAAAGGACAGCAAATAGACAAGATACAGCATTTTTGAAAAAAATCAAATGACAATATTAGTATAGCAGAAACGTTATATTTAGAGAATAAGAAAATGGGGCAGTGGATGTATGAAAAATGCTCTGAAAGAAACAAAGAAAAGAAGACATGAGTTTCTTCATTACAAGTGAACAAGTTTTCAGGGTTGAAGATCATATGGAAAGTTTAATAAATGCAAATATAGAATTGAAAATAACAGAATATGACATTTTAAAATATTTCAGAAATCAACATGGGATAGTGGTTGGGGTTGGCAAAATGGTTAAGGTGTTTACCTCACAGACAAGAGGTGCAGAGTTTAATTCTCACCAAGGAAATTGACTAGACAAAATAATCCCCAGTAGCAGCTAGCCTAGTACTTACCAATTAACCTACATATAAACTAGACAATCAGAAGATTATTTTGGTAGTTAAATGTTAACAAGATAATTACACAAATTAATTGAAAGATACAATTATAAATAAGTAGAGTATTATGTTTTTATATCAAGCTAGATGAAAAAAGTTGAGAAATTTTGTACAAAATTTGTAAGAATTGTGTTCAGAAGATGTGTAAGACTGAGAAGCTAGCATGATGTTTGATAAATTTAAAAAAGTCATGTAATTGGAAACCTATTGCAATAACACGTGTGGAATATAACATATTAACTCAGAATAGGTTTAGTGTGGTTCTGATGGATATTTTACAGAAATAAATTTACAATTTAAATAAGACAGAATTAGAAGACACAAGTTAGCACTTTTTTGGGAAGTAACTGATGAAACAGTACAAGATAAAGCAGAAGGTAGAATGGCTAACTATGCTGTCACAAAAGCATATTACAGTGTAGGTAATGAGAAACTATGGCATGCTAGGTGAGTGACTGACATACTTCAAAACTATTAATGAAAATGGGTATTTCTGATGCTTCTTGTTTTATGGATGTGCAACAAATCCACCAGTGTGGGATCAGAAGATGCCTTGTAGACTAGGCATAGATTACCCCACAGCAGTCTGTAGGAGACTGAGTACAGGGATCGGACTTTGAGATGGTTCCCATAGGACTTGTTTATTCCCTGTGTTCTTTTTGTGAGGAACCTTTATGGTCTCTCAAGCTGTTGCAAGTTATCATAGAATGACTGCTCTGTTATCAACCAATGAATGCTATACATTTGTTTAGTTGTTTTATTTGATTACTGTTTTATTTATGATGTAATATTTTTGCTGAATCAAATAAAGCTACCTCTGTTCTGTTCAATAACAGAGGATCCTTAACATCCCCTTAATATACCAACAGCTCAAGCAGATGGGACCTCAGTTTGTCAACTATTCCAAAGGACAGAGTTTAGCATGCCCCCAATACCACACTAAACTGTCAATATAGGAACATGAATCCCAGCACATGATGTGAGGAAAGAATTCACATACCCTTGGTATTCCAGGCTTCAAGGTCAAGCAAACTATCTGTTGAGCTACTGATTTGCCTCTGTGGCTTGTTTCTCTTGATTGGAAAAGGGGTAGGACCTGAGATAGATACTATGCTTGCATCCCATGACCTCACTAGAATATTAGATATTTTCAAGCCTACTTAAATGCAGATCACTATGAACTGGACATGCCACACAGTTTAGGTGCTGAATTGGAAACTACCCTTTTTGATATTTTAACACTTAGCATACAAACAACAGTAGCAAACAGATTATTTTCTTTCATACCTTTAGGCATTATTACGTTGTTAGTGGCATTGTTACCTGCTCTTTCCTTGTTCTCATGTTTGGCACTTTAAGTGCACAACAGTTGAATTACGGTTTGGAAAGAGCAAATTGGAGGGAAGCATTCTAGCTTATCAGTGGGAGTGATAAGCACTAGGTAGCCTATCTACCACAAGATCCAGGTACAAATTTGTAGTTTTAGCACTTCAGTTTGTTTATTCGTGCTCAGCATTTGTTCAGAACTTGTTAGCACTAAATAAGCTACAAATTACTACAGCACTCAACCTTCCTCTTTACCTAGAGGAAAACAGTTTTTGTACTTACCTTCCTCACTTGCTTAGAGAAAAACAGCTCTTATACTCATTTTTCTCACTTGTCTAGAGGAAAGTAGTTTTTTATTCCAGCATGTCCAAGGGTCAGCTCCCAGTGTTCTCTCCTGTTTGATGAATCTGGGCATCTTGAGGTGATGTAGCAATTGGCTCATGTACACAGACAACCCTCTCCTCCTACCACCCAACACCACAACCTGTGAGAGATGCACTTATCTAGCCAAACTGGAGGTAAAGCTCTCTCCAACCAAGACTGAACTTGACAGTCAAGAGGAGAAGATAAACACTTGCAAAACACCACACTCATCACATAGTCCCACTAAACCTACACCACTAAAATCCACACATAGAAACACAAAAACATTTGCAGACGCTCCAAATAATAATCTGCTCAAGCAACACAGATCTCCAAAAGAAGAAACACAAGCAACATCCACCCCCCAACACAACTCAAATGACACATAGCCCACAGACTCAGTGTGCCAATAAACCACAGCCCATAAAGCAAACCAACATACCCAACACACTAGTCATAGGTGACTCTATAGTCAAGCACATTGATGTCCCACTCACCAGGCTAAAAAAGGAGAAGGTTACTGTCAGCTGCCTGTCAGGTGCCAGGATTCGCCACATAACCCACGCACTCAGGTCACTCCACAACAAGTACAGATATGAATCTGTCATTGTCCATGTTGGTGTGAATGACCTGAGACATGCTTCCCTGGACTACATGAAAAGAGACATGGAGGAGCTCTCTGATCTTGTACCCCAGGCAGGTATGACCCAGCCCAGAGTAGTATCCTGCATCACCAAGAATGATACTGCAGTACAAGTACAAAATGATTGACTTCAACAATTGGCTAAGCTTCTGGTGTCATTCTAAGGGGATCCAGTATCTGTCTGCTGGGACAAAATGGTCGACAGACCACGATGCTTTCCCAGAGATGGCCTGCATCTGTCACCCCTGGGATTCCAGATACTGGCTAAGGCTCTTGCCACCCCTATAGTGCCTTTTTAGGCAAGGTTCAAATGACAAATTCACCACCATAACAGGAACAGGCAAGCAAAAACTGAGGGTAATGCTACTCAATGCTAGAAGTCTAAATCTCAAAATGCACTCACTCAAGGCACTCCTTAAAATGGAGAACATTGATATCTGTGCAGTGACTGAGACCTGGTTCAAGGCTCTAGAGAGCACCCCTGCATTACCAGGCTATGACTCAAACCACACTTTTCGGCCATCTAACCTGGACCACAGCACCAAAGGCGGAGGTGTGTCCATATTCATTAAGGATATCCACACTTCCAGGCTAGTTGCTCAGCATAATGCATCCAAGGTTATCCAAGTGCAACTAATTCTGGGCAAAACTGCAATCCAAATTGTATCTTGCTACAGATCCCCCACCATGCCCCAGGATTCCCACTCCTCTTTTCTTGATATACTGGAAAATATTAGGGTTCAAACAAACACCCTAATAATGGGCAATTTCAACTACCCCACCATTAACTGGGAAAACTACTCATGTACCAACTCCTTTGCTCAGCGCTTTCTGGAATTCATAAATTCCAATGCCCTGGAGCAACTTATCCACACCCTCACCAGGGGCGACAATATCCTAGACCTAGTTATTACCAACATGAGTGACCAGTGCTCCACACCTGAAATCAACTCCTCATTGGTCAGATCCGACCATAAGTTAATCACCCTAGATATCTGCATCCCCCCCCCCCCCCACCATTAAGGAAACCACGGTAAAAGATTTCTCCAAAGCCAACTTCATGCTTCTTAAGACAAAAGTGATGAACTTCATGATACCCATGCAGATGGACAATACAGTTACGACTTCTGAATCCTACACAAATGCACTCTATAAGCACTTACACAAGTGCATGGATTGTGCTATCCCAGTTCCCAAACAGAACTAAGATGCTATCCTCCAAAAAAAGGAAACCAATCTGGTAGTCCCATGCCATAAAAAAACTCTACAACAGAAGGAAGAAACTGTTGCAAAAGAGGGTAAAATCCCATGAGTGGAGGAGCTCCCTTGGTTAGCCTCAGTAAGAAGCTGAGATCCCTTATAAGATCCTCCAAAGCTAGCTATGAAAACAAAATCACCACTGATTCTAAGAGCAACTACAAAGCATTCTATAGCTATGTCAAGAATCTCAATGCCAACACCCACCCAGACAGCACAACGGCACAAAAATTACAGAACCAACTGATATTGCCAACATCCAGGCAGATAGGTTCAATGCTAACTTTACCCTCCTCTCACCCCCTAAAAGGGCCATATCTATACAGGAAGAATGCAGAGTCCCTGTAATCACATCTATGCAGGTAAAAGTTGCACTCTCTAAAACCAAACACACAGCATCCATGGGACCAGACAACATCACAGGCTGCGTTTTACATGAACTTCAGAACGAACTGGCTCCCCACCTAAGCACCATGTTCAATCATAGTCTCATGTCAGGCTTTGTGCCCACTGAATGGTGCACAGCAACAGTTAACCCACTCCACAAAGGGGGAGCCACCACTGATCCTGGGAACTATCACCCTATTAGCTTGATGAGCCTGGTCTGCAAGGCCATGGAACGTATCATCATGGAACTCATAAACAAAGATATTGGTAACCTCCAAACTCTGGACCCTACCCAGTTCAGGTTTGTGAAAGGCAGATCATGTCTCCTGAACCTGAATGACTTCTTTGAGGCAGTCACCAAAGCCATAGACGAGGGTGAGGTGGTTCACACAGCCTATCTTGACCTCGCCAAGGCTGTCAACACCATCCCCCATTCTGGAATTATAGCTAAACTCACTAAACTATGTATAAATCCCTACATCACAAGATGGTTTGCCAACTGGCTCACTGACAGAACCCACACTGTAAAACTTGCAAACCCCAAATCTGACTTCAAACCTGTGACAAGTGGAGTACCACAAGGTTCAGTCCTGGGACCTCTCCTGCTTGATATCTACTTCTTTGAAGCACAGACTAACACAGAAGACCTCTGGCTAATGAAGTTCGCAGATGACTGCAAACTGGGAGCCATAGTAGAGTCCCCAAATGATGTAGACATCCTACAGAAGGGCCTCACTGAGACAGATGCCTGGTGTCAAAGGCATGGCCTCAAGCTCAATGCCAAAAAGTGCATTGTCATCCCCTTTGGTAAAAACTCTGTACCCATGAACTACCACATAAATGGCAGTCTACTTAATGCCGAATGTGTGATAAGAGACCTTGGGACAGTAGTCTTTCCTTTGATAATCACATTGCCACAGTAGTCAGGAAATCCTTTTATGTGGCACACCTCATCACAAAAGGATTCTCATCCAGGAGAAAAGAGGTCATTATTCCCCTCTACTCGACACTCATTAGACCCATTATATAGTACAACGACCCTTTTGGAATGTACCTCACAAGACATCTGCAGCAGCTGGAAAGGCCACAGAAGTACCTCGCAAAGAGGATTACTGGCCTCAAACAGATGCCCTACACTGACCATCTCAAAAACTCCAGCTTTACCCTGTAGCATATCGCTTACTCCGAGGATATCTCTGTCTAACATATAAAGCTACGTTAAACCCAGAGCTGTTGGACATGCTACACCTAAAGAAATCCCTTCGAGCTACACGCTCTAGGGACCTAAACCTTGTCACCACAATAAACAGGACATGCTGGAGGGATAGATTCCTGTCCCAGAGACTTCCTATACTCTGGAACAAGCTACCCATCTATATCAAGCAAAGTTCTTCATTAGCACTCTTCAAGAAAAATCTTGATGAGTGGATGGGAAATAGGAAGTACATCCCGGGGATCACTTCTGTGGCTCTGCTCAACAGGGGCACAGGAAATTAACTTTCTTAGGTGACGTAAGCCAGGGAATCTTGTTGGCTAGGCTTACTTAGGCCCTTGGGCTGATAGCCTATTACCTACCTATGAACCTAAATGAAGAAATACATATACCCGCAGGATCATTTTGACCCACCTGATGGCTATCCAAAGTAGCTGGCCCCAATCGAAATGCATTTAGGTCATTCTTGTCTGCCAATAAACCTTGCAAAAGGGTAATCAAATGCATAATGTGTAACAAAAAAACACAATATTACTAATATTGAGACTGTATCCCCAATGTTAACTCAGAGACTCAGATGAACATTAGACAAGGGCTGCTTAATACCTGGGTTCATGAATATCAAAATAACCCTGATAAGTCTACCTAGTACAAATAAATGACAATACAAAGGAATGTGCAAGAAGATATATAGGATGCCTGTAGTATAAATGGGACCCCAAATAGTAGTCCAATAAGAACAGGAATCTGTAGAAAAACTGCTATTCAATTATGTGGGTACAACTAACTGCTAATAGCCAACTAAAGTCCTAAACCCACATATACATGGCAGACCAAAAATTAGCCCTGGTGAAAGACAACGATGAAAGGCTACCAGACCCAAAACATAGATTGTATAGATAAGCGACTGTGTAACCTTCACTAATACATTGATGTTAAGTCAAAAACAGGAACCACTGTTCAAAAAATTGTATAAACAGACAATAAGTGCTAAATAATATGAATAAATGTCACACTTGTAAATGTAGACACCTGTTGTTAATATGACCTTAAACAGATCCCAAACCATGAATACACAGTCGCAAACCCCACGTATTTAAAGTTGGCCCTGTTAATATAAATAGAAACATGCATAACTATTAATTCCTCAATGTTGTCACATAAGATTCTGAACAATACAAAACAGTCCGAACATGTTCATCCATATAACACAAAGGTTTTGAAAATCTGATATTAGAAGATTAAACAAATGTCTGGTAAAGCTCCTCAATGTGTGGTGTAAGGGCGAAGTCCACCAATAGTCTGACGAGCTTCAGTTAGTCCCTTTGAAACCCTGAGGCTTATACAAACAAATAATTGAGACCCAAAACATAGAATAAATGTCCTCAATGTGTAGTATAAGGGCAGAGTCCACCAACAGTCTGACGAACCACAGTTGGTCCCTTTGAAACCCTTAGGCTTATACAAATGACCACGTACAAACAAATACTTGAGCCCCAAAACATGAAATAAATGTATATGCACAAACCCCAAAGGACCTGAACTGCAGGATGTCAAATGTAGAAAAAAAACATCATACAAAGCTATGTCAAACCCAGAGGTGTTGGACATGCTCCACTTAAAGAAATCCCAATCCCTCCGAGCTACACGCTCTAGGGACCTAAACCTTGTCACCACAATAAACAGAACATACTGGAGGGATAGATTCCTGTCCCAAAGACTTCCCATACTCTGGAACAGACTACCTATCTATGTCAAACAGAGCTCCTCATTAGCACTCTTCAAGAAAAATCTTGATGAGTGGATGGGAAATGGGAAATTCACCCTGTGGATCACTTCTGTGGCTCTGCTCGACAGGGGCACAGGAAAATAATTTTCTTGGGTGGCGAAAGCCAGGGTACATTTTTTGGCTAGGCTTGTATGGGCCCTGGGGCCAATAGCCTAGTACCTACCTATGAACCTATGAACACTGCAAATGGACTAATGATCACCAAGCCCATAAGTTAGTTGAAAGATTATGCAACTGCCAATAGCAGTAAAAAGGCCCAAAATCATATGGCATCCTCCAAGATGAAAAAAGACACACAGTACCTGATTGAACTCCTAAGTCGTAATCCAAAAAATTCAGGCCAGAAAACCAGAGCAAATGTCATAGTGAATAATCAGTAATATATAAATAAACCATCAATATACAAAGGATATGGCCAGAAATAATCCACTAGGATACCAAAACGATTCCAAAACCAAAATCATGAAGCTCCAAAAAAGGCCGACGTTCATCACTGCCGTTATCCAATCCCCCACAGAATGAAAAGATGAATATGAAGCACTTCCTGAAATAAGCCTAATGACAAAATAAAGAAAAAAGACCTTAGGTGCCGTCCACAGCTTCAAACTTCAGGCTGTTAAAACTCAATTTATTGAAAACTTAAAAAGTGAGGCTGACAAAATGCAAGCTTCACTGAAATGCTGAAATAATTAGCCTAGTAATTAACATCCACAACTTCAGGCTTCAAGTTGTTAAAGCACAGTTAGATGCTTTGTAAGCAAAGCTGACAAAAACATATACTTCACTGGAGTGTAAAAAGCTGGTGGAATTGTCCAAACGATAAGCGCTTTCGGCCGATGCCTTCTTCAGATCGTATAAAAGTGTGGTTAGCTATTCCTGTTTATAAAGGAAACACAATCAAGAGCTGGTAGCTAATTGTCTTTGGTGTTCTTAAAGGCACAGGACAAAAATAAATGTTCAAAGTGGAGATTTGTCTCCTATAATGTAGTTCAATGTTAGAAAAGCTAGAATCATGTATTAATGTTGGGTAGGTTTCTTCTAGATTTTAGAACAGGTCTGAGAGGTACTATTGTATTAAGACCTGGGGGTCGATTGGCTCTAAAATTGTTGATCCAAAAGATCTCTCTCAATTCTGTCCTATGGACATCTCCTTTCCTGATGTTTTGGGTGACCACTTCCACTGCTTTAAACAAGAAATTATGCGTAGGATGGACCAATATGTGTGCTGCTAAGGCATTATGTGGAACTTTCTGATCAATGTCTCTGACATGTCGTAGAATATGATCTTTTAATCGTTGGTCAGTTTTACCAAGATAAAAAGCTTGGCACTTGCGACAGGTAGCCAAATAGATAATATGGCTAGTAGTACAATCAGCATAAACATCAAAATGAAAGTTACGTCCAGATACTGGATGGAGAAAAGTATTACTAGTATCTAAGTAAGGACAAGCTTTGCATCTGCAGCATTTAAAAGTACCTTTGCGGTCTGATAGTGGACCACCACGTTTAAAGCCATCTTTATGGCATAATAATCTCTTGATATTCGTTTTATTCTTATAGAGAAACCTGGGTCTCTCTCCAACGATGTTCTTTATTTTATCATCCACTGTCAGAATCGGCCAAAATTTCCTGATCACTTCACAGACCTGTTGATTGTCTGAACTGTAAGTGAGCATACATCTAAGTTGTTGAGGTGTTGTGTCATTAGACTGTCTTCGTGAAGCTTGTTCAGACCTCTCTGAGTAATAAGGTTGACCTCTTTGCTTTCTATAGGTTTGCACCTGTGAAACTGGTGGAAAATTATTTTCCTGGTAAGCCCTATCCTTCAAATATCTAAGTAGACTGGATTGCTCTTCCAAGAATTCCTCCTCATCAGTGCATAGTCTTGAGACTCTTAAGATTTGGTTGTCAAAGATGTTATCAAAAATATGTCTTGGATGCATGCTCTGCCTGTGTAAGAAATGATTTTGCCAGGTCTCTTTCCTATGCACCCCAGTAGAGAGACCTTGAGTTGGATGTAAACGTATCTTGACATCCAAGAAATCTATGACTGAGGATGAGTGTTTCATTTTGAACTCAAGGAAGTCAGTGCTGTTAATAAAGCTGACAAAAAGATCCAATTGGTCGATGCCTCCTTTCCATAAACAAAAAACATCATCCACAAATCACCCATAGTAGACAAGTTCATTCTTCCAGATATTTCCATCACTGAAGATTGTTTTAAATTCCCACTCAGCCAAGACCAAGTTTGAATAACTGTTGGCACATGGAGTTCCCATGGCCACACCCCAGGTTTGCAAATAAAAGGTATCTCCATACATAAAGATGTTATTCTCAAGGACTAATTCCAGCAGAGAACAAAGAAGTTCCATTGTTAAATTATGTCTAATCAGAAAATCATGTAAGGCCCTCAGGCCATACTCATGGGGGATCACAGTAAAGAGACTGGTTATGTCCATAGTTACAATTAGAAGGTTATCAAAACCATCCAGAGACTTGACAGTGGAGAACAAGTCTTTCAAGAAGCTACCTGTATCCTTCAAGACAGTGGTAGCATAAGGCAAAGCTTTCTTGAGTTCATTTTCAACATACATGGATATGGATTCAGTGATCCATCCTCTCCCAGAGACAATGGGATGTAAGGGAGGGTCCAAAATATCTTTATGTATCTTAGGTAATCCACCAATGCTGGGAAACATAGGATGAGGTGTTTCAAAAAATTCATATAAATCTTGACTGATCCTGCTTTCCATCAATGGATCATAGGTGCTCCCTCTGATACGTTCAATTCTCTGATTTACTTCTTTCTTACTCAATTTGCGATAAGTCATGTTGTCATCCAACATCAATGAAACTTTATTACGATACCAGTCTGCATCCATCACTACTATGCAGCCACCTTTATCTGCTGGTTTAATCACCAAGCTATCTGTCCTTCTCAACTGTTGGAGAGCTTCTTTTTCTTTCCTGTTCAAGTTATAGAAACAATTCTTAACTTTATCTGTTGTACCTCTCACCTTGTTTATCTCATCCTCACACAATTTCATAAAAAGTTCTACTTGAGGAGGATTAACTGGAGTAAATAAACTCAATTTCTTATAGGTCTGCTGTTCTTTCGTAGAACCTTCTCCAAAAATACATTTCAGGAACACATTCCTGCAGAAAAACCTAACATCCATCATGAATTCATTCACATCAGAAGAAACAGCTGGAATAAAACTCAGTCCCTTATTTAATAGGCTGATAACATCAGGATCCAGTGTGATCTTGGATAAGTTAACTACTAAGTCATTACCCCCAATATTTAGTCCACAAACTTCTTCCGTTTGCGTTCTTGACTCTGCGTCCTCCGTGGCCTGTACGAATTCTCCCTCACAAAAACCAGCAACGGCCAGTTTACTGGTAGGTGCATCGTCACTTCTTTAGGTCTAGTGGCACAATTGATGGTGGTGTTGGAATTGCTACCATCATTGGTATCGTTAGCACCAGTACCTCCCAGATCCCTGGTGACAATATCAGTGCTAACAGTAGGAATCTCCTCTGCTGTAGATGAAGTCGAGGAGGGAAGAGAAGGTGATGAGGTAGTAGTTGTTCGAGAAGGATGCAGAATGTTAGCAGTCTCTTTTACAGCCAAACCTTGTATGGCTTTCCTTTGTTTAGTAGTAGAAAAATGGGGACGTCCTCGATTGGTGTTATCCTCTCTAGGCCATTCAAAGATATGACCGTTAGTGAAATCCCTAGGATCTCGATTCAGTTTACCCATTTTTTGTAGTTTAAGCATGTTATCATAAGTGTTTAAGTTCACTTGTAACTGTTCAATCTGGCTTAAATGCTGGTCCTGCAAATCACAGCATTCAAGTTCTTCTTGTTTCTTAGAAATAAAAGAGGAAATTTGTTCTTCTTCAGGTTTAAAAAAATCGATGAGCAGCCTCATGTATTTTTGGCTAGTTTCCAAATTAATCCTTTGCCATTGGGCTAACAGCTCTGGATAGGTGTTTCCATAAGAGGGAAGGCATTTAACTTTCATTCCTCTTGGCACTATCTGATGAAATAGGCAAGCTTCCAAATGGAAGCGTTGCCATTGAAGCCTTTTAAGGCGATAAGCAGCATTTTCTACTTCACGAAGCTTATCAGAAAAACTAGCATCTACTGCAAGGTTTGTAGTATTAGGTGCTAGACAGTCACTACTAAAATTAATAGTTAAAAGTGGATTCGCAATGTCTCTAGAAAAACCAGGAAAATTGCATGATTTCGCTTTCACTGCTGCTCCTGTTTGCCCTTCTGCCACGTGTAGAGTGGGAGAAACAAACAACAAAACAGAAAATAAATTCTCCTCACCACTTCTAAAGACACCGAGGGTAGATAAATGAACAAAGAAAAAAGACCTAACCACACTTTTATACGATCTGAAGAAGACATCCGCTGAAAGCGCTTATCGTTTGGACAATTCCATCAGCTTTTTACACTCCAGTGAAGTATATGTTTTTGTCAGCTTTGCTTACAAAGCATCTAACTGTGCTTTAACAACTTGAAGCCTGAAGTTGTGGATGTTAATTACTAGGCTAATTATTTTAGCATTTCAGTGAAGCTTGCATTTTGTCAGCCTCACTTTTTAAGTTTTCAATAAATTGAGTTTTAACAGCCTGAAGTTTGAAGCTGTGGATGACAACTGCTTGGATCGTTTGGACAATTTCATCAGCTTTTTACACTCCAGTGAAGTATATGTTTTTGTCAGCTTTGCTTACAAAGCATCTATTTACTGTGCTTTAACAACTTGAAGCCTGAAGTTGTGGATGTTAATTACTAGGCATTATTTCAGCATTTCAGTGAAGCTTGCATTTTGTCAGCTTCACTTTTTAAGTTTTCAATAAATTGAGTTTTAACAGCCTGACGTTTGAAGTTGTGGATGACAACTGCTTGGATACTTAACTTTTTTCAGTTCACCATATTCTAGTGAAGTTTACATCCTGTCAGCTTCACTTTTTAAGCGATCAATAAATTGTGTCTTAACAGTCTGAAGCCTGAAGCTGTGGACGACACCTAAGGTCTTTTTTCTTTGTTCATTTATCTACCCTTGGTGTCTTTTGTAGTGGTGAGGAGAATTTATTTCCTGTAATGACAAAATAAAGCTCCAGCAAGGCTGACATTCGTCGTTGCCATTATCCACTCATTTATAAAGCGAAAAAAAAAACAATGAACATGGAGCCCTTCTTAAAGCAGACCTAGTAACAAAATAACTCACTGTCCAAGGTCGACCTTCGTTGCTACCCATTGTTCACAGCGTGTAGTTCAAACCACAAGAAAAATGACAGGCTGGTAATCCTTGACAAAGCTTGTGAAATGCAGAAAAAACAAAAAATAATGTAGCAGGAGCCTCTGCCACTGACATTAGCTGATCACCCCCTCAGGCCAACAGCAGAACAGACTTAGAACCAACCAAGCAAGATGAACGGCAAGTATGGCAGGTGCATGGACCCAAAGACCGGGAAATTCAAAACACAAAACTTCCAGCTATTTGGCCATTGGCATGCCTAATGAATGGAATACATGCTATATTTGAGGCTGTCATGCCTCCATTTTCTTTTTTGCAGAAATGTATTCAACTAGTAACAGAATACATTTCTGCAGGTTACACTATTCCTGCACGGACACCTGCCTGCTTGCTGAATCACTAATTCACCTAATTTGCATGGTTTTCACCTGCAAATGAGGTAATTAGCATAAGACAGTGGCGTCCGTGTAGGAATAGTGTAGGAGCGCTCGTGGACGTCCCGGGAACCCTTTGCTGAATCGCTCGGCGGACCTATTGCCTGCAGCAGCTGCTGCAATATTCCTATACTCTGTGTAGGGTTTAATTATTCCCAGGATTAGTGATTATTTATTAGGCTCATCTCTTTAGTCACAGGTTGTCCAATTTAAGGAAGCAAAATACACCTGCGGATAAACTGTAGTAGCTTGTGCTTAGTGTGCAATTTTATATGCCTAAAACCAGAGATGAGAATAAGACAGGATCAGTTCAATTTTCTCTACTGCTATTTTAGTCACTACAAAAGACTGCAGAGTTCAGCACCTTAAAGAAAGGCTATCTCTCACTCTTTAAAGAATTTTCTGTTTAGACAGAATGTATCACTCTTACAGTAGTAACTTCTTTTTTATAGAAAATATGTGCAAACTCCATCAAAAAAGTCTATACTTTTTCCATATTGACAATAAGGAAGCAATGAGGAGTTGTCTGAAAGAATGACAACTTTACACTCCACAATTCAGTCTTGATACATAGTTTAAGATAAAACAGCTGTATCATTTTAATGTTAATGCCTTGGGAGTAACATTGCTTATTTTTCCAATATGTTTCAGTATTTTTCACCCAAAAGACAATACAACAGTTTATTGGTAAGATAGGGGAGCAGGTTCAATCATCAGCAAGAAAGAAGTTGACTAGGTCATTTTACCACACTCCAGGTCACTATAGGGAAGAGCACTTTCTTTCATCCAAGGTATAGCTACCTCAGAGCTAGTTGTTCATCATATTGTGGGGGGTGGCAGAAGGATATGGACAACTGGATGGATTGTGCACCTCTCAGAGAAAACATTTTTCCTGTTTCACTGGAAATGACTTTCAAACATTTGATTTTGAATGAGACACATACTCATGTAAACAAATTTGTTCAAGTGACCTGCTACACTAAGGTAATAGATACAGATGTTTTTTTGTTGGGGGGGTACCAAAGTCTTACATATTGGCCAGCAACTCCTTCAGGCATCTGCAAAAGATAGTCATATCATAATCTATACTAGAAAAATATTTCATCACTTTTCATGGATGACTACCTTAATATTCTAGGAAGTGATAGCATAATTTTATGAGAAGCCTCTCGGTGTTAGTGTTGCTACTCACATAAAAAAAGGCATGGGTGTATCAAACATCTGTTGCTTCTTCATTTGGTGGTACAGTAGAATGCAAATATACTTTCTAGTTTCACATTTTGTTCCATGTGAGTCTGTTGATAAAACTTCAGACAAACAGCTCACCAGATTGAAGCTGGAAGCATTTGTAGTGCCACTTTTAATTGAATTGGTTGATATTTTAGCCACAGATTCATAGACATTACAAAGTTTCTGAGGCTTATGATCAATTACACCTTGGCAGTAGCTTCTATCAGACTGCACTTCTTTCTCCAGGAGGGACACCAGTCACTTCTGGAGTAAATTGTTGAATATTGATTCAGTCATCTAGGTTATGCTTGCCATTTAGGGGACATTTATTCCAGTGTTTTTTGGAGGTGCTGGGTAATAAATATGTGCCTCCACTATGTTTTATTTATCTGCTGGTGAAGATTTAGGTTTCCTGTTCTAGTACTGATAGTGATATACAATCTGTTGAGATACAGAAGATCCGGGACAACCAGGTCCCTAATGTTGTAGTACGCAAGACAGAAATGTCCCTCTAAAAAGTCATTAAGACACTGAAAAAAGTTTTCAACCTCTCTTGATATCTCAGGGACTTAAGGTCTTTGATCTTTTTTGTTAAGAACTTTTAGGGTCTTTCTGATTGCTTGATATATTTAATAAAATACATCCCAAAGGGTTTGTTCTGTTCTATAAATGGTATGATCGATGCCGAGTACAAGGGATTGCTTACCTCTTTAGCCCTTGATGATATTCCCTTGGCAGTTAACTGTCCTAAATAAAAGAATTTCACATGCAGTTGCCTAGTTAGCCATTTTAGTCAGCAATTAGCTTATTTTCAGCTACTGGTCCTCAAATTCCATGCCACTTGTTTTTTAGCTAATGTCTGCTGTACTTCACATGCACGTCTCTATATGCATGACCTGACCTCGTTGCCATTAGCTGTACATTTGCCCCAATTTATATTGCATAGTACAACATTATTAATTACACAGAAGCCATAACTGTTATTGAGTGCATCTTTTACTAGTGGTACGTGCTGTTCAAATGTCCACTTACCTTGCATGGGCATACATGACTTGCATGTGTGTATATCATTTCACATGTCTGTCACAGACACACACACACACACACACACACACACACACACACACACACACACACACACACACACACACACACTCACACTCACATACACTCATCTTTTAACTACCTGTATATGACCCACAAAACAAAGATATGTCCAATCCTGCCCCAAAAGGTAATGCTACCCAAGTCCACTGAAATGCATCTCACCTAAACAAATTTCACCTATTGTAGTTTGTTTGTTACAGATTTCAATGAAATGGATATCATACATATTTTTCAAATAAATCTAGGAGTGTGGGGGCACAGCCTTCTATAATGGCAAGAGGAGGAGGCCTGCACCCATGCAAAAAACATTTTAAGGTATATTTTGATGTTTTAAGTAAAATCCAGCTTCAGATTTTTCAGTGAATTGCTAGGAGAACTTGGTTCAACCCATAAAGGAAACATAAAGTCATCATGAGAAAGTCCCTATGTTTTTCTAGTCAATAGAACTGCAGTAAGGACTGCATCGAGGCAAACAAGAGAGGCTATTATGGTGAAACTAGATTTGTAACAATACAATCAATTGCTCTGATAAATCATACACAAATATATATGAAAAATTATATGGTGCTGCTTACTGTGATGGATTTGAAGTCTTCTTAAGACACTCAGTCTTGCTGGCTGGATTCTGCTGAAATCAAAGTCTGGTTATAGTTGCATTTACAGTCTTGTTGCACACAGAAGCTTGCAGAATGTACACTGATAAAATTATTTACTTTGCAGCACCCAACTCAGTGCAGTAACAAATAGCTTTTTATAACAAACCACATGTACTAATGTTACAGCTTTTAGTTATTGTTCTACTTTACTTTTCAGTCAGCATGGATGTTATAACATTTACCTCGGGACAAATGCGTCCCTACCAATACCTCTAACATAACTGGATTAATACAGATCTTTATATACAATTTTAGTCATGCACACACATATACATTTCCTCTTGGTATTCTATTTTAGAGAATTGCTCATCCTGTAGAAACAATACTGATTGTTGCAGATGCTGACACAAATGCTGACTTAATAATATTATTTTTAAGCTTCCTTGTTTAACAATGTCCTGTCACATTTTTGCTGAGTTTATAAGTGGCCAGCTTTTCTGACAGTGTGAACATCCTGTTTTTGTCTTTAGTATTCTATGTAAGAGTGGTACAGGATATGTACAAGGGTAGTGTGACATTGGTGAGGACTGCGGTGGGAGTGACAGATAAGTTTAAGGTGGAGGTGGGATTACATCAAGGATCAGCTCTGAGCCCTTTCTTATTTGCAGTGGTGATGGACAGGTTGACAGATGAGATTAGACAGGAGGCCCCGTGGACTATGATGCTTGCAGATGACATTGTGATATGTAGTGAGAGTAGGGACCAGGTTGAGGAGACCCTGGAGAGGTGGAGATATCCTTTAGAGAGGAGAGGAATAAAGGTCAGCAGGGCTAAAACAGAATATACGTGTGTAAATGAGAAGGAGGGTAGAGGAATGGTGAGGATGCAGGGAGTAGAGCTGGTAAAGGTGGATGAGTTTAGGTACTTGGTATCAACAGTTCAGAGTAATGGTGAGTGTGGAAGAGAGGTGAAGAAGAGAGTACAGGCAGGGTGGAATGGGTGGAGAAGAGTTTCAGGAGTGATTTGCGATAGTCGGGGACAATTAGAGTGAAAGGGAAGGTCTACAAGAGGGTAGTGAGACCAGCTATGTTATATGGGTTGGAGACGGTAGCATTGACGAAAAGGCTGGAGTCAGAGCTGGATGTGGCAGAGTTAAAGATGCTAAGATTTGCACTGGGTGTGATTAGGATGGACAGGATTAAGAATCAGTATATTAGAGGGTCAGCTCAGGTTGGACAGTTTGGAGACAAAGCAAGAGAGGCGAGATTGCGTTGGTTTGGACATGTGCTGAGGAGGGATGCTGGGTATATTGGGAAAAGGATGCTAAGGATGGAGCTGCCATGTAAGAGGAAAAGAGGAAGGCCTAAGATAAGGTTTATGGATGTGGTGAGAGAGGACATGCAGGCGGTTGGTGTGAAAGAGCATGAAACAGATGATCCACTGTGGCAACCCCTAATTGGAACAGCCGAAAGAAGATGATGATGATGATGATTCTATTTGGATCTTTGTATAAGAACATCTGTTCTTGTGCAAATGCTGATAAGTGCAGAAAATCATGTTTTTTAAGGAAACACATTGTAACAGTGTCTTTAAAAAGCAGATTTTACATTTTTGTTCTCACTGACAATGAAATGCATACATCCTGTTTTTAAGTCTGTAAGGAAATATGTCCATTCAGCAGATTTCTTATTTTCTAAGTCACGGTCATTTAGTACGGATGCTAATCACAGATTGCTAAACTCTATTTTTACATTTGAGCAAGCTTTATCTTATTTCTCAACAACACCACGAACTCAAAAAAATATAGCAGCAACGACTACAAAAAAGAATACCAGTGAGAAACAGCTCAACTTTCATGTATTTAATACAAAGAAATATATTACACTTCTCTTAGCGCCTCGGCCAACAGCCTTTACAGAGTAGAAAAAACATAAAGGACATTTGAAGTAATATATATAGTAAAAAAAGAAACCAATTAATGCATATAAACAATCAATTAATTATTCAATTATAAAACTATCATTTAACCTTTTAAAGTTACACTAATCATATAAAACTGTGCCAGTTACATTCCTTATTTAGTCCATAAGGACTTAGGGTATTATATTTCATAATCAACAAAGACTCCTTTTGTCTTAACACATTTTTTTGAATAGTGACATTATTAAAACGTAATGGTACATGTTCTAAAATAGAAACTTTCATGCATTCTAAACTACCATCATGTTCATTATTAAAATGTTCTGCAATGGGACTGTTCATCTTTTTGTTTCTCACATCTCTTATATGTTCCTTTATTCTCTGAGATAAAGTGCGTTTGGTTTCACCAATATAATATTTCTTACATGAGCAAAAGATGACATAAATTACCCCTGTACTAAGACATGAGTATTTTGCTCTATTTGTAAATTTTTTTCCATTAATTTCTCTTATTTCTTTATTTATGAAGGGACATATAGAACATTTATTACATGAAAAAGTGCCTACTTCATTAATATTAATTAATATGGGGTATTGCTTTTCTTTATACACACTATGAACCAGAAAATCTTGTATATTTCTTCCTCTTTTGTATGATATCACCAGTTCTACATTCTTTAGTGAAATAATTTCTTTTCTAACAAAATCCCAATATTGTTTTATTATATTATTAATCATAGGGGAAAAATTAGTATATTTAGTTACAAAGAATAATTTATCTTCATTCTGTACTTTATTGTTATATTGCCCTATATTATATCTATTCTTAGATTTTTTATCACCAAACACTTCATTATAGCTATTCATAACATTTAATTTGTTATAGCCTCTATCAATAAACAAATTAGCTGCTTTCAAAGCTTCATTAGCTGCTAGAAACACATCACTACTTAATCTTTTTATTCTAATGAATTCCCCATAGGGGATGGCTTTCAATGTGTGTATCGGATGACAACTAGTGCCACACATTTTCCAATTCATCTCATTGAATTTCCTGTGTATATTTGTAATAATTTTATTACCATTGCATCCAGTTAACGAAATATCCAAAAAATTAATTTTGTCTCCTATACAGGTATCATCAAATTTGATACCAAAGTTATTATTATTTAAATCATTAACAAATGTAACAGATGAATCATGTCCCCCCTTACATATAAAAATTAAATCATCAATAAATCTATAGTACCCAATGACATATTTCCTAAAAAAAGGATGATTATATATGTACTTATTTTCAAAAAGGCCCATAAATAGATTGGCATAAGCTGGGGCAAACGCAGCCCCCATCGCTGTTCCTTTAAGCTGTCGATATAAAATGCCATTAAATTCAAAAATATTATGGGTTAAGCAAAATTCTATTAGTTCTACCATAAAATGTGTTTTAGGGTTATCACCCATAAATGTTACTATAGCTTCTATACCAAATTTATGTATTATACTCGTATATAGGCTTACTACATCTGTAGTAATAAAGTACATATCTTCTAGCCATGTAATATTTTTAATTTTATTTAAAAAATCAAAAGAATCCTGAATATATGAAGGCAACCTTACAACTTCCTTTAGGAGATGTTCATGTAGTAAGCCACACAAGTTATATGTAAAAGAATCAAAAGCAGACACAATTGGTCGACCCGGAGGTCTTTCCATATTTTTATGTACTTTAGGTAGACAAAAAAATTTTGCTACCTTACTATTTTTAACTATAATTTTACTATCAACATCTGATTTAGTAAAATAATGCAATCTAACACCTTTGTGCAATAAAGTTTTAAAGTCTTGTTCCGCTTTAAATAAGAAAGCATTATTAATCACTGAATAGGTATCTTTTTTACTCAAATGTTCCATACACATTTCATAATAATCACTGTTATTAAGGACCACCAATTTCCCACCCTTGTCTGATGGTTTGAAAATAATATCATCATTCTTACTTAGTCGCTGTAATTTATGCCATTGGTCTTTAGTCAAATTAAAACATTGTTTTGCACATAAAAAATCTTGCAATTCCTTATCTAATAAAGTGTTAAGAAAAATATCTAGTCTCTGAATATTTGCATTCTTGCAAGGAGGCATAAAACAATTATTAGTTTTTAAACTACTGGTATTAAACAAACTGTAAGCATTATTATAATCTACATTGTCCGAGGTACACGAATAAAAAGAATTGTCACTGTCATCATCACTACTATTCCCTACCATAGAGTTATCTGATGAACATTCAACATTCATATTTTCCGTTTTACAAAAAAAGAAATCCCTCAAATTCATTTTACGGTATAAATTGAACAATTCTATTTTAAGCTCATGTTTACGTGGAATACATGTTGGTATAAACTTCAATCCCTTCATAAGCACAGATAGCTCTATTTCATCAAATCTATAGTTAGAAAGATTAATTATATACTCATTGGAAAAAGTCACTGAGCATTGTTCATGCCCATCTACCTTTTTTAAAGTGTCTATCGCCCGGATCTCTTTGGCGTTCCGAATTCTGCCACTCTCTCTTCTTGGGATTGTTGTACTGCCCCCGTTGTTCTGCATAGGTCTTCTGAAAGGACTCAGAGTTTGCCGCTCTTGGTAAATCAGGAAATTCTTCTATTTCTCTCTCGTCTTCTTCAAAAGATGAGGCACCACTTTCTCCTGAGGCAAAACTCTTATTTTTGTACTGTTCCGAGACCGGATTTCCTTTCTGAAAAGTGACGTTTTTCCTTCTAGGTCTTGGATTATTGAACAGTACAAACGCCCTCTTGTGGTCATAGTCATGAATGTCTCTATTAAGTTTGTATTTCTTTCGATCAATGAGTTCTTTCTCATAATTAGTTAATTTATTATTGATATCAATCAGAAAATTTTCCAGTGTGGAATTGGAAGTTAAATTAACTATTTGTTCACAAGTAGATTTTGTTTCAATAATTAACTTCTCTCTTTTAATATGGTCTCGTTCTAACAAGATAGAGACCCATTCTAGACTACATCGGTGAGCTGCTGCAATCCACCTTTCATGAAATTTCACTTCAGTTTCATCTTTAAGGTCAAAAGGGGAGGAAGGTTTTTTAATAGACCTCAGCCCACGTGGAGTTATTTCTAACTCACAATATCTCTCCAAACTTCCGATATTATAGAAAACAGCAGTCTCTTTGAATATTAGTTGTTCCAATTTAGAGCACAATTCCTGTGCATCAGGGTTTCCTGCAAAATCAGACTTCTTACCCACCATAGCAAACGGATTCAATAAACTTCTTTTGCGTGAGTCTTCCCATTTCTTCATAATGCCTCCACCAGCATTGTTGGGTGCATTAGATGTATCAGCACCTGTGTTTTTATTACCATTGAAGTGAATGTCCCCACTATTAACTATAGTGGTATTAGTAGTAGTTATTCGTTGATTTAATTCACCATTGCGATTAGGCATTTCCATGCCTGATTCTCTAAAAATCCTTGGAAAGGAGCACAGAGACTCACTGGTCATATTATTTCTCAACAACACCACGAACTCAAAAAAATATAGCAGCAACGACCACAAAGTTGAGCACACTCTAACAATATACATGACTCAGAACAAAATTGGCAGAGAAAGGTACACTGTAAGAGTTCTGTAGAAAGTGAAGTGCAAGAATGCATACTAATAAAGCATAAATTCAGAAAGTGAAAAAAGAATTACTCTTTTTTATGGGGAAAATAGCTAAGCCATGAAACATCCCACCAGCTGAGATGTAGATGATCAAGGTAATCACCATATTAGCCTGCTTCAGCTATGACTTAAGAAAAATAAACAGCTCAAGCAGTATTATATTAGTGAAACAAGAAAACAGAAACTGTAACTACAAAATGTCACTTAATGTCTTTTGTGTAAACAAAGAGGTTAAAAGCAGCTAGACAGGTTTTTATTATGCTGTTGTGTTTGCATAGGTGAGTGGGCCTGCCAAACTAAAGTGAATACTCTAGTGTGTGCATTCCAAAATGTGGCTATAATGGAAGCTAGAAAAACCTTAAAATAATACCTATTGATGCAACTTCATGCTTTACAGCATCATTTTGCTCCTGAGTACAAACCTCAAAAACAATGATCTGCATTAAATATGATTAATGAATTAAGCTTTGCTGCTTTGTTAAATATAAACTTCAATGAGAGAAACATATTTTGACAGGAATCTTACTAATTCTAGCAACCTTTTTATTGTGAACCAATTTATTATTAAAACTCCAGAAAAAAACTTTCCCTGGTAGCCAGTGACTGCAGATTTTACATAAGTATCCATTACAGTTTTGCATATTGACCTTAATTATTAAATCATAATTTTATACCAATGGTAAATTTAACAGATGTTGTTCTTAGTTTTTATATAGATAATTTTTAACAGAAACAAGTGAGAACTACATCAACCAAATATCTAAAATAATTAAGAATATAAGCCCCTGTTGAAACTTTACGCAGTACAATATGACCCAGGCTGACCAATTACATCTGCGTATATGGAATATTATTCACCAGTTTAGACCAACTGAATATCATGCTGTCAAAATCTCCCCAATCCTTTATTTGTCATGTTCCACTTTAATAAACCACTCAAACACCCAAAGACCTTTGACAACCTTTATTGTATAACATAATGAATGATAAAAGCATGAAATTTTGTTAAACATAATACAACTTCAATTCCATGTAAAGAAAACATAAAATAAATAACCATAAGGGCAGCATAACCACTCACCCTTGGATAAGCAGCGTCCCACATTTGCTTACTTATCCTTGTACTAACAAGGCAGCGTTCCCCACTCCCCTTCAGCATCTCTTCACCAATCCAAACCATCAAGTCCAAAACCTCCACCATCAAATTTTCACCACCTTGAAATCCTTCCACCAATTATCCGCCAGAGGGGGAACAGAAGAAGGGCAAGCCTGTCCCTCTTCTCTGCCCAAAATGCAAAACCTAAATGGGATGGGCTGGGAGGGCAACAAGATCACAGCAAATGTGACTCCTAACAACCAAATCCCACCTCAAAAGCCTTCAGGACCCACCCCCCACCTTACCTCACTTCTTCCCTTAGCCTCCACCCTGCTTAACCCTTTCTTGCCTATTCCCTTCAAGTTCACTTACTACCTCCTTACCTGCTTCTTTCTTAAATCCCAGCCCCCCACTAATAAAGATGTCCCGTGACAACTTTGTCTGTTCCAAACTTCATTTGTCAAGTTCCATTTTAATAAACCACTCAAGTACCCAAAGACCTTTGACAACCTTTATTGTATAACATAATAAATAATAAAAGCATGAAACTTTATTAAACACAATACAGCTTAAATTCTATGTAAAGAAAATATAAAATAAATAACCATAACGGCAGTGTAACCACTCACCCTTGGATAAGCAGCATCCCCCATTTGCTCACTTATCCTTGCACTAAAAAGGCAGCGTTCCCCACTCACCTTTAGCATCTCTTCACTAATCCAAACCATCAAGTCCAAAACTTCTACCATCAAAGTTTCACCACCTCGAAATCCTTCCACCAATTATCCGCCAGAGGGAGAACAGAATAGGGGCAAGTCTGTCCCTCTTCTCCGCCCACCAGGCCCACAGGGCTCTTCCCCCTGCACTTTAACCCCACTAACTAATCCCTCCAAAAATAACCCCAAATTTAGATTGAACAAATCAATTCCAAATTCACTAAGGTGAACCCCATCTGCCCTATACCACATGGGATCCCTATCCTCAAACTCAGTGTGCCGGATAGTATGTGCTCACATCCCCTTCAACTATTTTGCCAGCATAAAATTAACATACCTACAAGCCCTCTCAATTGCAGAAAATTCTTTACCTTCCTCCAAACTAACTTGGGAATAATCTTCGACCAAACCAGACAAAAATATTATAAACTGTCTGCTTCTTCAGAATCATGCCCAAATCATTCCCCGCTAAATGAAACAACAAAATTTGAGCAACCCCCACAGGTTGTATAACATTATAAGTACCTGAAGTATCCAGTTCCACATCATCCCTCTAATACCATGCCAGGTAACATTAAATCCGAAATGCTGCAAGCCCAAATCCATGCCATTGCTTCTAACCGCAACCTGCCTAGATGCCCAATATATGAATGAGTGTCCTAAAATGACAATCCTGTCCCCTAGGGAGAAAAAGAAAAAAAATTAACCAGAAAATAAATATAACAAACCTTATTTAATATGTCAAAAATGCCTTAGAAGACCACCGCCCCAGCCTCTTAATAACTTCAATCGAACTTTCTCCTTTCACTAGATCAGATGCCCTACCCATCCTGAAAGAATGAGTAGAAAACTTGTTCCCTGTAAGCCCACACTGAGAAGGGTCCTTCTCATAACTAAATTCAACTGCTTCCCCATTAATGCTCTACCACCTACTGATGTAAAAACTAATCCTTGTGCCCTACCCTCTTTAGCCACACACAGTCTCTTTCTCCACGCCACCAGACACATCGATACTGACCTAACTTCCCCCAAAACTACAGATGTCCCTTTCCCTTCTTGATCAGTTTTCAATGACCTCAACCTAATGTGCACCGCCCCTGGCAATATCAACATGTCCTCCCACACCAATGAACCCAGTAACTCTGACACACGGAAAGCTCCACAGTACATCCATACACTTACTGTGCCCCCACATCACATATTCCTCTGAACTTCCACAAAATCTGCTTAAACCCTTTAACAACATTCTTAAAATCCCCCATAGTCACCGGCCATCTCCTATCCCTAGAAGGACCTTCCCCTCTACCCTAACCTTTCAAAACTCACCCAACTGTCCATGACTTAGTCCAATCCTGTAATTTGGCAGACAGAGCAAATACACCAATTGCTGTCAGTGCCACCCTCACCGATCTTACTGCCTTGCCCTGTATCCTCAACATGGCTAAATAATGCAGCAGTAAATATTCTGGCCATACACACTCCTCTTCTGGTAATTGCCTCAAAAAAAACTATCAAAATCATAGAATGTCCTACCATATGCTTTCCTGGTAGATACCGCCCATGACTGCTGCACCAACCCGCTTATCACTGCTGCCCAATCTGCCAAATCTAATCTGGTACCACCATGGGGTCCCTTGCTGCTGTCAGAGCCATCTGCCGAAACCTGAAAAACTGAAACTGTGATAGGCTGTCAGCTATCTCATTCTTCTCCCCCAGCACATGCACCCCTGTAAAAGAAAAGTTAATCAACAAACTGCAACACTAGCTTACAAAGAACCAATAACAATTGAGCCGATTTAGCCGTCTTAACCTGCAACACTCTCACCACCACAATATTGTCCAAATTAAACACTACCCTCCTACCCCTCAAACAATCCTGCCATACCACTGATGTGGCCCAAATGGGCATAAGCTCCAGGAAGGCAACATCTCATTTCCATTCTTCAGGCCAATGAGGAGGCCATGGTACTGAAAACCATTGCCCCACAAAAAACAGACCCCCAGCTGCATCTGTTAACAACTGTAAATCCCCTTGACCTACCCAGTCAGGCTGCCAAAATATGATCCCCTTAAACTGATGTAGAAACTGTGACTACAAAACTAAGTCCTCACATGCTAACTTACTAACCCTTACCCTGTGGTGATTACTCTTACTTCCTTTCAATAGAAAAGCCAGTGACCTACAAATCTTATATCCAGGATGCACTGCCCTGCAAGCAAAATTCATCAACTCCAACAACTCCATAACATCTCTCACATGAACCTTACTCTTGGACCTCACCCACATGATTTTCTCCTGTAGACAAACCACCTTTTCCCCGGCAAATGAAATAAACCTTGACACATATCCACATTCAATCCCAGGAAATCTAACACCCTCACCAGGCCCTCCAGCTTATGTTTAGCCAATGGCACTCCCAAAACCTCACACATCTCCACAAGCTCACACATTGCCACCTGTGCCCCCTCTTTCCCCTCACCCACTAGCAAAAAGTCATCTAGATAATGTACTGCTCTCGGCCCTTCCACCCTTTGATGCCTTATCCAATGCAAGGCCACGCTAAACTTTTCAAAAGTGGAACAAGCCACTGCGCATCCCATTGCCATAACTGTGTCAAAATAGAAGTTATGCCCCACTACCATGCCCAATAATGGCCAATCCTCCTCCTGAACCAGCAACAGATGAAAGACCAACTCAATATCTACCTTAACCAGCCAAGGATCCTCAAAACTTCTAATGATGTGGACCGCATTGTCCAAGGATGCATACGTCACTCTAACTTCCTCCCCAGGGATGAAATCATAAATGGAATTGCCTTCAGGATAAGATAAATGATGTATTAAGCGAAATTCACCAAACCCAAAGGTGACACTTTAAATTGAGTAAATGGTGGACAATCAAATGGGCCCAACAATCTACCCACCTGCCACTCCTTCTCAATCAAAGCTCTCAGGAAATCCTCCCTCCCATGCACTGACTTCAAATTTTTTCCTATCTTACCATCACCCACTAAAGTAGACGTAATCGAAAATCCCCTCAAAAAACCCTCAACCAATGCCCCAGCTACTGCTGCCAGTGGATACTGTGCCAGCAACTCCCTCATGACCTGGACCTTACTAGATGAATGAGTCCCTGGGCACCCCCTAGTTCCTGAAAGGACCCCCCCCCTTTGGCAATGAAAATTGCCCCTGCCCCTTACCCCTTGCAGTCCCATGGGAGGCCCACTCCATACTCTCTGACCCAGAAAGTAGGACGCCTGTCCCTCAAACTGACTCTCACCCCTAGCACATTGTGTCACTGAATGTATACCCATACACTCTGAACAAGCATGGAAGAATCTGCAACCTGTCCAAGAACATCTCCCCACATTAAAAGCCCAACATACCTTGAAGCCCACTTCGGCTGGCTTACCCACTCTGTTACCAAACCCAAAGCTGTCCATCATGGTGGACAACCAGATATCAGGGTGTCTAACTTCCCAACGCATGTATTTGTCAGCAGCCTTCCTTTTGCAAAACTTCTGATGATACCAAAGCCATGCATTACCTGGACGTAATCTTTGTGCCTCTCGTATAGTCAAAAAATAGGCTAGGAATGGAAGGGCCAAAGAATTATCCCTCTCCAACCACACTGCCATATAATATATAAAGCCCAAGACACAATTTTCCCATGTCCTCTGCCAAAACTTACCCACATGCCTGCAACCTAATGCCACCAATGCTGCCAAAAAGTCTTTCCCATTTGCCATCTCAGCTTCCATCAAACGCTGTACCCCATCCACATCAATTAACTCAAAAATAACTATGAATTCCCCCGTCCAAATCTTCTCCTTCACCAAAAGCAAGATATGAGGAGTTAAAAGGATTGATGCACCCTCCTGCCCTAATGCCTGTGTTGTCAACCAATCATCCAGCCAAGTCCCAAAGTCTGACCCTACCTCATCTAGACAAGGGTCCATATCCTCCTCCAACAACGAAAGGGTACTATCAAAACTCAAGTCACAACCCACTATGCCTGCAAACCCACACCTACTGCAGTGCCTACACCTAGACCCTGCAAGACACTGGGCTTTCTGTTAACCCTGCCTTGCATCCCCCCACCCAGCCCCAAACAATCACTCCCTGCTAGCTGTCCTTCAGCTTCCCCCCAGCAAAGCCTAACATTACCTGTCGGGGCTGAAGGTGGTGCCACCGGTGTTTCAACCTCCGTTGTCCTCTCCTCCACTGTCATCATCTATCCATATCTGCACCAAGATAACACACAGCAAACGTTTAATCACAGCAAAGTACAAAGTGGTAAGCTCTTTCACAACCGAAGTTGCTTCATCAGACACCACAGTAAAAAATGCACAGGTTTAAATAGAGATTCTAAAATGCCAATTAATCAATAAAAATCACACAATGATTAAGTAGCAGTGAAAAACAATTAAGCCTCATGCTCAAACTAAAAAAAGCATTGCTTAAAAACATTGCTTAAAAACATTGCACAAGAAGGAATCAAATGCTATACATGAGAAAGCACTTAAAAAACTTATAAAATCATTATAAAACATGGAAAAATACTAGGCAGGAAAAGTTAAATAGAATACTTGGAAACTAATAGTTAAATACATTAGACTAATTTTCAAAGAACTTAGCTAATCTTAATGCTTGAGATGTCTAGCCTTTAAAAAAGGGACCAAGGAAGTAGTAGCATTCAAACCAGGATACTTTTCAGCATTAAGTTTCAAAATCCACTTCTGTTCATGTCCCTCTGTGATATTCTCAATGTCACCACCTCTGGGGATTCTATGAATATGTTGTAGAACAAAGAACTTAAAGGAATGAGAACGGCCATTGGACATAACATGATTGGCTAGAGCATTTGATGGTTTATTATTACTAATATCTCTTAGGTGGTCTAGAATACGATCTTTAAGCATTCTATTTGTTTTTCCTACATAAAAAGCAGGACATTGTACACAAAAACAATTATAGACCACATCTGTAGATCTGCAATCAGTGTATTGATTAGTGTACAAAGAAAATTTCCTAGTAGGATGTACATTTTTATTTTTGCTATATATAAATTGACAAGCACTGCAATTCCTGCATGGAAAAGTACCATGCCGATTGGATCTAATAATAGTTCTAGATAATTCACCATGACATAGATGTTGTTTAAGGGATTTATTATTTCTAAAACTAAAAATAGGAGAATGTCCGACCTTGTCTACCAGTCCAGGCACTTCTTGTAGCAAATACCAATGCTTCTTGACTACATCTAAGTATTGATTGATGTTACTGGAAAACTGAAACACCACTCTAAAATCATTACTAGTTCTGTTAGTATATCTTGTATTGTCAACAGCATCACCAGCATTAAAATAAGGTTTACATCTAGTGCTTCTCAGCTTCCAGGCATTAGAGATAGTCTGTTCAATGTCTGCAAGCGAGTATCCCCTATGTAAAAATTCTGTTTTTAAGTTAGATAGGGCAACTACTGAATCTTCATCTCTGTCATGCAGTCGCAGTGTTCTAAAAACCTGACCCTTGAGCACATTCCTAGGAACGTGTCTAGGGTGCTTACTAGATTTGTACAAAAGAGTATTTTTTCTAGTGGGTTTAAAATAAATATTACTGCAAAGACTATTTAAAACAGATTTGCTAATCTGCACATCAAAGAAAATTGATGTCAGTGTTGGAACTATGGTAAGTGAACCTTAACAAATCAGTACTTGAATGCAAATATTCCACAAACTGTGCCATATCAATACCAGAGCCTCTCCACAGAATAAACACATCATCCACAAAGCTTAACGCATCAAAGTATTTGTCCAAAGAATGGATTATTGTTTGACAACACATTTTGCTCTTCCCAGCTGAACAAAGCCAAGTTGGCGTAGCTATTTGCACATGCAGTGCCCATGGCCACGCCAACTTTCTGCAAAAAGAATTGCTCCTGGAACATAACAATGTTGTTCTCTAGGATAATCTCTAAGAGACTACAAATCAACTGTATCTTAGTGTTGGTGAAACACTTATTCACATAAAGAAAATCCCTAACGCTGTCAACACCCCAGGTGTTAGGTATACTAGTGAATAAGGATTCAATATCTAATGTAACAAGGACAAAATTCTCATTAACATCAACACTTTCCATTCTATCATAAAGCCTTTGTAAAAACATCTTTGAATCCTTCAATATTGTATGGCAGTTTGTCAACAAACCATGCAAACATCCCTCTACTAAGTTCTTTGAAAATTAGTTTAATGTATTTAACTATTAGTTTCCAAGTATTCTATTTAACTTTTTCCTGCCTAGTATTTTTCCATGTTTTATAATGATTTTATAAGTTTTTTAAGTGCTTTCTCATGTATAGCATTTGATTCCTTCTTGTGCAATGTTTTTAAGCAATGTATTTAAGCAATGCTTTTTTTAGTTTGAGCATGAGGCTTAATTGTTTTTCACTGCTACTTAATCATTGTGTGATTTTTATTGATTAATTGGCATTTTAGAATCTCTATTTAAACCTGTGCATTTTTTACTGTGGTGTCTGATGAAGCAACTTCGGTTGTGAAAGCGCTTACCACTTTGTACTTTGCTGTGATTAAACGTTTGCTGTGTGTTATCTTGGTGCATTTTCTACTTTTTACCTTTCATTTGGATTTATTTCTGCACCAAGGTTTTACCCAACACAGTTTCTTTGGTTATCTGTCCATATCTCTTGGCTCTGGATGCCAGTGTACTGTTCCCCATCTGCAGCTGCTTCTGAGTCTTCGGACCCTGCGTGCTAGTCATCACAAACTCATTCAGCATCTCATGAAACAAGTCCTCTGCTTGCACTATAACACTCACCCATTTCTGCCTCAACGCCCATGGCTCTGCCATGATCTCCAATACATTACCTAAAAAACAAACAGACAACTGTAATACATGGAAAGAAAAAAAAAACATGACCGTAAATACCATGCCTTTCCTAAAGGGTATGAAGTCTGACTAAACTTCTGTCCAGACATCACAGCCCAGTCTCAAACCCAGGACAACGTGCATTAGAGTCAGAGCAACACACCACTTAAATTAGTTTAAATAAATTCTTCACAAATTTGCTTCTACCCCTTAAGTAAGGACCATCTTAATATAGAGTATCATTTCAATACCCATACATATAAATCAGCTCCCACACCCCGCCCCCCCCCCAAGTCAGTTATGGCTAACAAACTCTTATTTATTTATTTATTTTAGTTATTTAAACTTGTCATTGTGAACACCTCCGGCGTTACAGCACATGCGCGGCCATCACTACAATGCAGAGACAGACCTGTGAAAAGCCATGCTGCCTCCTCTCTGCCCACTACACCAACAATCATGGCAACCAGCTGCCCGACATCATCAGCCCTAACCAGCTACCCTCCAAAGCTAACTACCTATTAGTCCTTTCATTGTAACCCATTTTTTTTTTTAAATTAAAGCATGAATGCCACCGGCGTTAAATGTGCATGTGTGCAACCATCGCGGCCAGCAGGAAGCCCGCAAAATGCTGCGCTGTCTCCCTACTGGCCACACACCACTAATGCCACCAGGGAACACAAGACAAATGATCCAAATGACAGCCAACTCCCCACAACCACCAACTACTTAATTATCCTTCATACTTTTTTTTTTTTTTTTATATTACGTCCACCGTCGATACTGTGCATGTGCAGGCAGCTGTTAATGGCCAACGGAAAGCCCGTGAAAGACCACTACCACCAATGAAAACCAGAGACCTAACCGATTAACAGATTAACAAACACATGGAAAAGTATAAGGAAGGGCAGCCAAATGCAACACAAACACTAACCACCAAAGAAAACTACAATAAACCAACCACCACACCACTCATACTCTTAGAACAAGCAATCCGGACAAAGCCATTAAATCAAACTATAAACTGTAAGTAATTTACCACTAACTTGCCCAAAAAGCCCTTTTATAGCACTAACGAACATACGAGGCAAAACTTGTACAGTTGCGAGGCAGACCTCTCTTTATTTCTATATCTTTTCTTTGTATTCTTTTTTTTTATACACACTGACCTCCCCACAACCCCAGTATTACAAACCCTAAGCTTTCCCCTCCAGAGAGAACAAAAAACTTTCTGTATCTATAAGCCCTCCTGCCCACAAAGAAACTGTACTCACCTGCCTTCTGGCAACCACCCAAGGCCTATCCTACTCCCACTTCAGGTCGTCTGGGACGGGATCCTGTTTCTAACAAGATCACACCAAATGTGACTCCCAACAACCAAATCCCACCTCAAAAGCCTTCAGGACCCACCCTCCACCTTACCTCACTTCCTCCCTTAACCCCCAGCTTGCTTAACCCTTTCCTGCCTATTCCCTTCAAATTCGCTTACTATTATCTTACCTGCTTCTTTCTTAAATCCCAGCCCCCCCCACCATTAAAGATGTCCCGTGACAATTTCATCTGTTCCAAACTTCATTTATCCTATGCAGTTCCAGCTCTCTTATATCTTGCATTATTTCTTTGACGTTATTCACTAAGGATTTTTCTTTGGATTTCCATTTCTCAGTTACTACTTCGTTGCCACTATCAATACTAGAGCAATTAAAGCTCTCTTGAAATAAGATATTTTGCTAGTTCCCAATTCAATAAATACATATCAATATTAAGCCCCACTACCCCCCCCCCCCCAGTTTTGTTTACCACAGCTTGCAGATCTAGTTTAAAGAATTGTAGTTCCAGGTGGTGTTAGAAAATAATTTTGATATGAATATTAACATCTAAGTGTTTTGTATGTTATGAGTAAAAAGAAACTGATCTCTCCACGATGTACCAAAGTATAAAAGCAATATTCAGCCAAATAATCCAGCAGAAATAGCAGCTTTACATTAAAATAAACTTTTATTTAACGAAACAAGTGGGTTGATAAGCTCTTTCGCGTGGATACAACCACGCTTCCTCAGATAATGATTTCTCCCACAGGCTGAGTTTAAATAGTATAACAATTAACATAAAACTTAATCTAATTAATCAATTCAATTAACATTTAAAAGGGTAAAATTCAAAACAGATTTCAGAACACACTGGCTGTAACATAATCTGGTAGAGGCACATATTCAAAAGCTTATAATAACTATGTGCCTCCACAACGGTCGCCACTTACAAGTTAGATTATACTAAATGAATGAAGAATATTTATGCAAGTGTAAATGTATATAATTAATTTATAAGTTATTCAACAGCTTACAATGTGAATTTAGGACCAAAATTAAAACCAGAGTAGTATTTCTTAAAGCTTGAAATTGAGCACTTACTTGAATAACGTATCAAAACTTTTTGACTGTGCAACAAAGCATCTGAAAAAAATTTTTTATAGAGCAGCATAGAATATTTGATGTTATTTAAATCTTCATCCAATAAAAAATAGTAAAATATTAAAATAATAAAATATAGAAGACTTAGTCACCAATAAATTTGTGTTATTGTAAACGGTTAGGGCATAGATTTCAATAACTGTCATTAATAAAGGTTACTATGCTAACTAAACACTAGTCAAGCAATCAAGGATTATGATAAATACAATAAACACAATAAACACTAAAGGATATAAAAACACATATGAAAACTGATGGTTAAACTCTACAAAAAATAACTAATATAAACTATGTAAATGCAGAAAGGTTATATTACATACACTATTTTATAAAATTAGCTCGATTTAGAATAACACTATAAAGCTATATCAAAATATTCAGATATTAGGATGTTTGATTAACCAACTTTTAAAGGGTTATTGGTTTAAAATTCTATAAAAATCTATAAAAATAATGCATAGCATATAAAGTAATATAACAAGCTAATCAGTTACATAGAAAATAGTAAGCTAATGTTCATATTTATATTTAAACTTATGTTTATATACTCATGAAATAAGAATAGAGTATAGAATTAATCAACTATTAAATAAATTATGAATAATTTCTAAAATATTTGACAACTTAAAACAATATTAGTTAAATATTAAGCTTAAAGAATACTAAATGAAAAATAATAAATCTAAAAATTTTTAAAAATTTTTTTTAAAAAAGCTATCTACTGGATATCACAATTTAAAATTGGCTGAATTTAAAGTTAAGTTAAAATTAAAAACTGCTATGAAAAAATGCATAGAAAAAAGTATGATAATGAACTAATAAATATACATATACATGTTACACAATTATACATAGGGAAAATATGTTGGGAACCTAAAAGTATTTAAAATATAAATAAGTAACATTCTATGTCTGTAAGTAAGGAATGGTGAACCTAGAAATTCTCAATTAAGTCTCATCAGCGCTTCCTATTATTTAAAATAGGTTTGATGGATACAGAGGTATTTAAGCCTGGGTAATTATGGGCATTAAACCTTAAGATCCATCTCAGTTCAGCTAGTGCTAGATTGTTGATATCATCTCCACCCCTAGGATTTAAAGCTATTACTTCTAACACTCTAAAACAAAATATGTGATCTTTATGCTTTGCTATATGCTGGGCTAAAGCATTAGTGTCTGAACCTTTCTTAATTTCATATAAGTGGTCATAAATTCGGTCAGCTAATTTCCTTTTAGTAAGACCAATGTAAAAGGCAGTACATTTAATACAAGTAGCCAAATACACTAAATTTTTTGTAGAACAAGTAGCAGAGGTGTTGAAACAAAAAGTGAAATTCAAGGTGGGATGAGTGAAAGATAAATCAGAACAAATGTAATTACATCTATTACATTTTCGACAGGGAACAGTTCCTAGACTTACAGTAAGGTTTTTAGGAATAATAAAATGGTCCTTACATAAAATCTGTTTTAAATTCAAACAATTTTTGTAAAGGAAACTAGGGTGATTCCCTACTAGATTAGTTACTGAAATATCAGTCATAAGTATGTTCCAGTTCTTACATATAATGTGTTCTATGCATTTTACATCACTTGTATATTTAGTGATGTAAGGAATTTTCACAGCTTTATTAATTGACTTTGGATTAGGTAAAGTGAACTTCTTAGGTACTCGAGTATCTGCTGTTGAAGAATTCAAAACACTATCTTTAATAGTTTTAATTAAATCACTATTGTAGCCTCTATTCAAAAAAAAGTGTTTCTAATTTTTCAGATTCCAACTTCAATGTTTCACGATTCTGACATAACCTAGTTAACCTAATAAATTGGCTTTTGATAATGCCAGGAAACGTGTGCCTAGGGTACATACTGTCATATTTAAGTAATGTATTGGTCCGGGTGGATTTCCTAAATAAAGACGATGTAATTTTGCCTTGTTCATTAAGCATTAGAGAAACGTCAAGAAAATGAATACATTTGTTAGAAGCTTCCATTGTAAACTTTAGAAAAGTTGTAGTTGATTCTAAATAGTCCAAAAATTGCTTAAAATCTCCTAATGTACCTTGCCATATTAAAAGGACATCATCTACAAAGCGCTTGTAGAATTTAATATTTTCAAACTCAGGACTACTAAACAGAAACTCCTTTTCCCAGTTTAGGACTACCAGATTTGCGTACGTATTTGCACAGGGGGTGCCCATGGCCACCCCCCATGTCTGTAAATACATTTTATCGTTAAACATAAATAGGTTATTATTAAGTACCTTTTTTTGTGTTTTGTATGTTACAGAGATGCAGTCAAAGTTCTTTCCTGGTCCTATAAAAGCTTTCAAGATACTGTGATAAAGAACGCAATACTAAACATTCTGCCTTGCTGCTTGTACTCTGCAACAGTGTATCACCTCAGATATCTCATAAGAGAAACATCATTTGCTGAAACAGAACAAAAAAACATACCTTCAAACATGACAGCATCTCCATGGCCTTGTTCCATTTTCTCTCTGAACAGCTTGTAACAAGCAGCTGGGCTGGCCAAGAGCAAGCGAAAACCCTTTAAAGAAAGAATAGAAATTCTATGACATTAACAAGATTTGTTTTTATTTAAAAGCAGTATACATATTTTTATAAAATTAATATTGTGTACCCCAGGGATTCAATAACAACTACACTAAGTGTACACCGTTCTGATTGAGCAGACAACACAGACATAAGTCATACCTTCTTCCTCCTAATCTCATTTTCCTACTGATATTCTTGCAGCTTTAAATATTGACAGGGCTTCATAACATTTACCACAAAGTACAGACTACATGTACATTTAGTGTAATCTTTCTGAGTGACTAAAAAGCACAAAAATGGGATAATAATGTTCTTGAAAATATATTGTGTACACTTAGTGTAGTGTAGGCTTTATTGAATCTGGTACATTTTTTTACTGAGTAACATTTCTCATTGAAAAAAAAACAAGCTCATGATATAGCCATATGTTCGTGACTATATGTCCAAATAAGTAGCAGAAGACTTGCATTCTGTATAATAGTTAAGATCATATTTTTTCTTTGCCAGTTGGGTATGTTACATGATCCAAAGATATCATTTTACAGCCATGAGCTAGACATTACAATAAAATTTTGCACAAAATATAGACATATATTAATATATAATATATATTTGTGTATGTGTATATATATATATATATATGTATATGTATGTGTGTGTATGTGTGTGTGTGTGTGTGTGTTTAGAGAGAGAGAGAGAGAGAGAGAGAGAGTACAATTTTAGGCAACTTATTAAATGATCTAAATTAAACAATTGAAATGAAAAATATAAAAATAAGAAGCTGGATATAACAAACCGCTAAACATGAGCTTAAGCGAGATTATATTACATAATTAAACAACAACAATACTGCTCAGAAGTGATGATTTGCTACCAAAATTTGAGCATTAACTAAAACTGGATCCATGTCATAAACATGACATTAAAGAAAACTGCTACAGGGTGATTAAGGTAGATACTCTGTAGCAGTGCAACTGATTTGGATAAAAGAAGACTGCAGGCAGATAGGAGCCTGAGGAGGGTGAACAGTAGGAGGAACAACAGCAAACAAGTTGCTGAGAAGTAAGTTAAAAACAAGGTTTTATGTAAACATTTGTCTGTTTTCACAGTTTTTCTCTTCTTTCACATGAACAACATTCCACAGCCTGGGACCTTGGTATGGTGAAAGCTTTGTGTCCAGTTACAATGCTGTGCCTAGGTTTGAAGGAAAATCCTGCGATGGCTCTGAGAAGTGCACAGTATATGATTATGTACTGCAGCAGAAAGATTACTAGAAAAGGGAGGACAAGAACTGGAGAGAAGCAATTTATAGAATGAGGGATGGAACAAGAACTGAGCCCTGTAGTGCACGGGTAAAAAGTTAAATTGACAAACTTTTAAAGCCATGTTCCATTTGGATCCAGTAGGAGAACTCAGTGTCTAATTACCTGTCCACATACTACACAAAGCATTTCCCCCTTAAACAAATATCCACTGAATGTTCAATAAAAATTGGTATACTATTGTTTTTCACAAGAGTAAAGCCTCATGTACCTCACACTTATGAGACTTTTCCCATACATGAAGAAGGCAACATAATGCTTGATTGTGTGGGAGGATAAAACCCTAACTACGATCTAGGTGACCCGAAGTTGATAAGTAGCTTGGGTGCACTGAATGGCGTTGGCAGGAGAGGATGGACATGCACTTCGTGCAAGGGAAGGTGGGGTGTATACCGGACATACACAGCCACAATCCCTCAGAGAATGGACGTTATCACAGTATCCATCCTGGGGAGGGGGTTCCAGTTCATAAAGCCACCAGCTGTACCCTTCATTAGCAAGTGTGCTGGATCATGCCTTCACTAGGTAAGTTGTTGTGGGTTCCTGTGGTGATGCATGTAGCTCAGTCCTCGACCCAGGTAATGGGGTTAGGTGATACAAATGCCCTCCTTGCCAGGATGCTGGAAAGAGCACAAGCAATCCTCAATGCTGCCCATATGACAGTCCCTTCAGGAAGGCTCCTGCTCCTGTGCTATACCAGTGTAATTTGCTACTTTGTGGCAATGAATGGACAGAGACTTGATAGTTGGCAGGAATAAGAGCAAAAAGCAAATTAAAAAAAATGTTTAGAAGCCACTATAAGGTGTGATGAATACATTATAAGTGTGAGTGTATTTGATGCTGAATGATGCAGAAGATCCGCTCTGAGTTAGAATGTACTGTGCTTACATAAATGACTGGCAGGGATGTACATGATTATATTGAAAATGTTTATAGATGTCCAATTGTTTTTTTCTTGATTTTAGTTCTTGTCGCAGACCTAATGAAGGCTTTATTGCATTAGTCAGCCAAAAGCAATTTTAGCTAAAAGTCTTTTTATGTATATGTTATGCTTCTCTTAATACCTGAGCTTGGAATGTGGGTTGCAAATAGATAGGTAGTGTTTTCCTTAACTAGGATTTAGTTTGATCTAATCAGTAGTAGTGTGTGGGGGTGGGTACTTATTGTTCTAAAATTCACCCCAGGATTCAGGAAGCTCTGCACGGAGTGCCTGAATAGTGCCAGAGCTGCTGCATGCAATATGGTTGACGAGCAATCCAGGATTGAGCCTCGGAGACGTGAGCGAGCACCCCTACACTATTCCCGCACAGACACCACTGCCATATGCTAATTACCTCATTTGCTGGTGAAAAACATGCAAATGAGGTGAATTAGTGATCCAGGAAGCAGGCAGGTGTCTGTGCAGGAATAGTGTAACCAGCAGTAATGTATTCGGTTACTAACCAAATACATTTCTGCAAATTACAAAACAGAGGCATGACAGCTCAAAAGAAACCATGTATTCTATGTAGTAGGCATGCCGATGGCCAAATATATGACCATTGGCATGAAAAATAGCTGAAATTTTATAAAAAACAAGTTTTATTTATTTTTTTTTTTGGCCAATCTCGGCTGTTTAAGCATAGGGCAGCAGTGCGCAAATAAGATCTTCACGAAAATAAAAAAAAAAAAAAAAAAAAAGGGAAATAAGCTTTTATACCCAAATCTGCATTTTGCCATAATAGTCAGTGGATGCATAAGACATCAATACCAGGGAATAGTGGTTTCTAAGGGGGAAGGTTCAGTGTGAGTGTGGTAACTATGAATTAGCATTCTGGTTTATGCAAATGAGGGGATTGATACTGAATCACAGATTTCCCCTCACTGTTAGCTTACACCCAACCGTGTAGGTGCAGAAACACCATTGTATAAGTAGAAGATGTGGATGACCTCATAAGGGGGTGTGTCATGCATGCTGTAAGCTTATTGGAGCTCTGTAGCCTGTGTTTGCCCTTAGGTAAGCACAGCTAAGGAAGGGGGTGTGTCTCACATTGTTGAGCACTGTTTTTCTTGCTTAAAAGGGGGTGTGTGCCGCGCACCGGGTTTTAAACAAAAAAAAAAAAAAAAAAAAAACTGGAAATAGCAGCACTATTCACATCTAAGCACTGGGTATGCGTGGCGCGCCTCGGGGTTTAAACAGGGAGGAAATGGGAAGGGAAAACAAGCAGTAGGAAGGCAATCAAGGAGAACTAGCATAGCTGGCAGGTGAAATGTATCAGAATTAGCCAATTACACAGGCAGCAGCCCAGCACACTACTATAAACTATGCAAACACCTTTCAGTCTGTTTTTTCCCACAAACTCTACACCACCGGTGTATACAGACGGGGAAATTTTACATGAGAAAACTAACAAAATGTTAGGGGCTGCTGTCGCTCTCATACATCAATATGTGCAAGAGGCTGAGGGTGGTGAGGATGTGAATGCTGATGACCATCCCACAGTGAGGAGAAGGAGAAGAGTGTACAGACCCAGGGTAACCTACCAGGGGCTACATGAGCTGGAGATAGTGGAGCGCTATAGGATGGACAGGGACATTCTACAGCAAACTGTTGAGCTGTGCCAGCCCTGCCTCACACACAGAACCAACAGAGGGGAACCCATCCTAGTGGATACCAAGGTATGTGTAGGCTTAAGAATACTAGCCACAGGTACCTTCCAAAGGCCAAATGGGGATATCATGGGGATCTCACAGGCATCAGCATCCAGGGTACTCCTTCAGCTCCTGGATGCCATATCAGCACATGCCAGTGAGCACATATATTTCCTCAACACCCATGAGCCGTTGACCAGCAATATGCATCTCTTCCACTGCATAGCAGAATACCCTGAGGTAGTGGGTGCTATAGACTGCATGCATGTACACATCAAAGCACCACCCGGTGAGCAGGGTAGGGTCTACATAAACCGCAAAGGCTTCCCCGCCATCAACTGCCAGATCTTGTGCGATTCTCAGGGCATTATCATGAATGTGTGTGCCGGCAGCCCTGGAAGCTATCATGACTCCCACATCTGGCATATGTCACAGCTGTGAAAAAAAAACTATGTAAACGGTCCGGTCCACATCTGAATAACTTTATTGAAAAACAAACCAAGAACTATTTAAATAACGTATTTAGCGTTTTCATATCTCCAAAGGAGACTTCCTCAGAATACAATTCCTGACACTGCATCTACCCTATTTAAATGAATGTACTACTTGACATCATTAATTGTTACACCAATCAACTTCCATTACCATAAATTAGTCAACATTTAAAAAAAACAGATTCAAAAGCTCTTTATGAGCAATCACTGTATATTATATAAGTAAAATTAAAAAACACTCATTATGTCATGATCCTTTTAAAAACATTATAAAACATGTTTTGAAGCCTTGAATGGCTTACAGTTTATGCTATCATATTTGCCCTTTCTATTAACATGAGTGTTATGGATACTGTTTCATTCCATCCTGGGGGGAACATTGCTGCTAGCTTCAACTGCCATTCTGTTTCTTTTTTTTAACAAATTATTTCAATCCCCCCCTCTGGAATTCATATTAACCTTATCCAAAATTCCAAATAAGAATTTTGTGAATGCAGAACAAGTGAGGGAATGCTTATAAAGGGCATTGCTTATCTTTTTATGTCATTTGTGTGTTCATAAATTATCGTCTTTAATGCACGCTCCGTCTTGCCCACATAAAAATGTGAGCATCACTCACACACTGCTAAATATATTACCCTACTAGTACTACAATTCCCTTTCTTGAAGAACACCATACTTTGTAAACAATTATCTAGCCTCAAAGAAATTTCCTTCATAATATATGTGCATTGACTACATCTTCCACAAGCCCTAGTACCTTGTATTGAATTTCATCTGTTTCTATATTTTTGTTCTAATAACCTCTTAAAATTTGATGCTGTTTTAGTTACAAAATGTGGCTTCCTTGCCAATTTCTCTAACACCTCCTTATTGGTTTTAAAAATATTCCATTTCTGCTTTAAAGCATTTTGAATTATATCAGTAAGGTGATTATGCTGTAACACACAAGCTTTGCTATAACTGTCACTTGCTACTAAGTTGGGTTCTTTATTTAATCCAACCCCCAACAGTGGCTGGCAATACGTGCCCCACTTACTATACACCTCACTAATGATTTCATCTACCAAGAACCTAGGGTAGCCTCTTTCATAAAACATAAATGCAATTTTGTCTAGTTCAGCACGGACATCTTCAAAGTGCGATATCATCCGGGCTACCCTTATCGCCTGCCCCTTGATGATACTCCTTTTTTGGTGCAAGTGATGATTACCTTTGAAATGCAAATAAGAGTTACAAAAAGTGTGCTTCCTGAATACTCTCATCCTGAAACCATTTGGATCATGCATGATAAGTGTGTCCAGATAGTTGATACTATCCTTATGAAAATTGTAAGTACATTTTAAAAAATGTGTGGAATTATTTAAATAACCAATAAATTTCTTTATCTCGGTAACTGTTCCTCTCCATAAAGTAAAAATATCGTCCAAAAAAATGAGAATATAATTGTATTCTGCTCCAATGGGGGCAGCCTACCACAAATCTATTCTCTCAGCCTAGAAGAACTAGATTAGCGTAGACCGGTGCACAAGCTGCCCCCATGGCAACACCTTGAATTTGTTGGTAATATTCCCCTTCAAACCAAATATAATTATTCTCCAACACCAAGCTCATTAATTCACAGATTAAAGTCACCTGCTCATGGGGTAAATTAGAATGTATAAATAAAGTTTCTTCAAAAAATTCCAAACCCTCCACTTTTGGAATAGCTGTAAAAAGGTCCTTAATGTCAATGGTTAAAAAAATCAACTCACTGGACCACAATTCCTGTTTAAGTAACCCCAAAAAGTCCCATGAATCCTTGACTAAATGGACTGTCTATTCTACAACATGCTGTACACTTTGGTCAATACATAATGCCAAGGGATGAGTCTTGGATCCCTTTGCAGCCACTATGGGTCTAAAGAGGGGCTTTTATATATCTTTATGTATTTTCGGTATTCTGAAGAATACCAGAATAGTATAATGTTTCCTATATAAAAAAGTCATAGATTTTACCATCTATCCTGTTGTTCATCAAATATTTTTCCAGACAGGAATCTATTCTAGAATATGAGACATTAATTTGGTTTATGGACACTGCCATGTATGTTGTTTCCGCAAATGAAAGTTGTTGCATCTGATTTGTATAATCTTCGTTCTTATATAAAATCACCCCCCTTTGTCTGGAGTCATTATATGTATTGTTTTATCTTTCCTCAAATCCATAAATAAACTATGTTCTTCTCTAGATAAATTCCAAGGAACCTTTCTATCTAGGGTGTGTATCCTATAAATGTCTTCCAACACTAATTTTTCAAAAGTGTCTATCAATGGATGTAACGATGGATTATAAATACTTCTCCTTTTCCACCTGCTTCCGCTATCCATATTACCTTCACCTACTTGTCTATCTCTTTCATTAAATTGTAACTCAAAATTAAGTTTCCTAGTATAAAGCTTCAAGGCTAGAACGTTGTCCACTAAATTACTTCTTCCTTCAGGAATGAATTTGATTCCTTTAGGTAATAAGCAAAAATGTTCATCTGTGACCTCTCTGTCTGTATAATTATAAACGGTAAAACCATTTTTACTGCTCACATTATTAGTGTTTAATTCTTGTATCTGTTCCCTTGGTAATAACCCTTCTGTGTCTGTTGGTAAAAGTTTGAATTGTATTTCCCCTTCTCTGTATTCCTCTGTGCTAATCTTACCGAGCGTTTGACATTTGGCAAATCCTGCCCCCTCCCCTTTCATACTCCACATGGGTAATACCTTCATTGTTTCCCCTCAATGTATCACTGTAACTAGATACCCCTACCTCCTCCCTTCCATTACCTTTACTGTTAGTGAAGTCAGTGGTATGTGGAATAGGATAAACCTCTTTATTATAGTATTGCTTTAAGACATGTTCTAACTTTCATTTCTTTTTATGAAAAATATTGTTACATCTCCTCTCTACTTTATCCAGAATTTTATAATATAATTTGTGAAACTGGGAAAATAACAAATCTTCTCTAATTTTCCCATCCAACCCTTCCACTTCCCAGGTTAAAGCAGTCTTTTGTTTTTCATAATAAAAAATGTTTTCTTTAAAAGATTCATGCCAATACAATCAAAAAATTCAGTAAAATTAGCAATAACATCACTATCATAAAAAATACTAAACGGAAATTTGTAAAGTCTAAGCCCCTGAGGGACTACTTTCAAGTTTAAACATTCATTCAGGTAGGCAATGTCCATTTGTGTAGTTTTAAGTTTAAACAGTCTCTTTTCCAAATGGAAAATTAAGTCTTTTAAAGAACCAAAGTTATTTTCGTCCTCCTGAACCGATACTCATGAAGTAATCTCATTATGGTTAGACTGGTTAAAACTGAACTGTTTAGTGATTAACTCAGTTAATTTTGTACTGCTTTCTATATTCACAGTTGAATTTTCATTATGACAAGACACTGCCAACTGGTTCACTACAACTCCAGTTCCACGGTGACCAGGGGCAATAAATGTTACAGTACCTTTTTTAGAAGTCCCGTTGCCTCATGGGCAAGTATGTTGTGTTTCCTTGCCCTGAATGTCACCAGTGGAAGTTGAACAAGATCCCATTTCAAAATGCTGTTCACTCGCTGCTGCACCACCATCTTGCTTTGACTCCATTCTCATTACCACATGACCCGCCGGGCCAGTAGGGCTCAAAGCTCACAACTCTTCCTGATTTGCCTCATGAATATTCATGCTAGGCTGGTGACCATTGCGTTTCCTCCAACAGCTCGAAGAGTGTTAACTTCTTTTTGAGAAAGCAGCTCAATTCATTTTGTTACATCACCTTTAAGCTGACTGACGTCTTCTCTTAACTGCGACAGTTCAGCTTTAAAACTATTGTCCAAACTATCAGTACCAGACAGGTTAAAGACATCCAAAGTATCCATGATGGGACACAAACCGAAAAGAACTAATACCACCAATAAAAACAAAAACAATATACTACTGTGTAAAAAAACTATGTAAACGGTCCGGTCCACATCCAAATAACTTTATTGAAAAACAAACCAAGAACTATTTAAAATAACGTATTTAGCGCTTTCATCTCTCCAAAGGAGACTTCCTCAGAATACAATTCTTGACATTGCATCTACCCTATTTAAATGAATGTACTACTTGATATCATTAATTGTTACACCAATCAACTTCCATTGCCATAAATTAGTCATTAACATTTAAAAAAAAAACAGATTCAAAAGCACTTTATGAGCAATCACTGTGTATTATATAAGTAAAATGAAAAAACACACATTATGTCACGATCCCTTTAAAAACATTATAAAACATGTTCTGAAGCCTTGAATGGCTTACAGTTTATGCTATCATATCTGCCCTTTCTATTAAAATGGGTGTTATGGATACTGTTTCATTCAATCCTGGGGGGAAAATTGCTGCTAGCTTCAACTGCCATTCTGTTTCTTTCTTTTTTAAAAAATTCTTCCAATCCCCCCTCTGGGATTCATATTAACCTTATCCAAAATTCCAAATAAGAATTTTGTGAATGCAGAACAAGTGAGGGAATGCTTATAAAGGGCATTGCTTATCTTTTTATTTTTTAGGTCATTTTTGCATTCCTAAATTCTTGTCTTTAATGCACGCTCCGTCTTGTCCACATAAATATGTGAGCATGACTCACACTCTGCTAAATATACTACCCTACTAGTACTACATTCCCTTTCTTGATGAACACCATACTTTGTAAACAACAGTGTTTGTAAACACTAATGTTTTTAAAGGGATCGTGACATAATGTGTGTTTTTTAATTTTACTTATATAATATACAGTGATTGCTCGTAAAGAGCTTTTGAATCTGTTTTTTTTAAATGTTAATGACTAATTTATGGTAATGGAAGTTTATTGGTGTAACAATTAATGATGTCAAGTAGTACATTCATTTAAATAGGGTAGATGCAATGTCAGGAATTTTATTCTGAGGAAGTCTCCTATGGAGACATGAAAGCGCTAAATACATTATTTTAAATAGTTCTTGGTTTGTTTTTCAATAAAGTTATTCGGATGTGGACCGGACCGTTTGCATAGTTTTTTACACAGTAATATACTGTTTTTGTTTTTATATATTTCACAGCTGTACCAGTCATTTGCCAGTGGGGACATCCCATATGGCCACCTAGTGGGGGATGCTGGCTACGCACTGGAGCCATGGCTGATGACACCCCTCAGAAATGCACACACACCTGAACAATAACTCCATAATGAGGTACATGCAAAAGCTAGAATCATTATAGAGCATGTATTTGGGATGCTGAAGTCACGGTTCCAGTGTCTTGACATATCCGGTGGAGCCTAGCAGTACTCTCCAGCTACATGTACACAAATGTTCATAGTATGTGCCAAGCTACACAATATGAGCCTGTGGAAACAGCTGCAGCAGGAACAGCATGGGGCAGAGCCACACAGCCCCTCCCCCACCATTGCCAAGGCCATCACAGGCACAGAGTGACTCAGAGGAGGAACTACCTGAGCCTGCCCCTGTAGGCAGAAGGAGGCATGGCCAGTATGCCCAGGCTGGGTCTATATTATAAAATCGAAAGTTTACTTACCTGAATACCCAAACATCTACACCTATTCCGCGAACCGCATATACACTGAATGCCCTAAACCGCAAAATTCAAAAAGTCGAACTGTCATACTTGTCCCACCTCACTGCCCGCTACATACTACCTACACAAACAAACTAAATAAACCACATACATAAACTAACCAAAACCCTACTTCTAACCCTACACTAAATCTTACATATACTATCATGTATGCATTTAACTTAACCCGCACCCTAACCCTAAGGTCCTTAACTATTGCACACTTACCTTAACAAGCTAAATCCAAACAAACTAAATAATCCAAATACATACACTTAACAAAACCCTGCACTAAATCAAACATACATTACCACCTATCCACTTACCTTAATCTGCACCCTAACCCTAGGGTCCGTAACCATCATACACTTACCTTACGGAGCTATACCGCAGAAGGCCAACCATGACGATTCGATGTCTCCGCTTTCGCGCTTCTGGACAATCGATGTTTTCGTGGTTCGATGAAGACGGGTCAACATTTACGCGTTCGGGTAAGTAAACATTCGTCTTTTTAATACAGATCCCCCCAAGCCTTGGCAAATACACTGACACAGTAGGGACCCAGGGAATAACACCTCTCTCTGACTTGCACATACAGTAAAAGGGATGCCAAACATGACACTACCTGTGCCTTACCATGTATAGGCAGTGTACTGTGTGCATCCAACATAGTCAGCCCTCCAGCACCATCTGCAGTACCACCCCAGGCACAAGGTAAGTCACTCCTCCTATCAATTAGTGAATGTAGTAGTATGTTCTGATACTGATATCTATGGCATGGATGCAAGCATGCAAGGGAATTGTGTGGATGAATGGCATAGCATCAGACAGCTGACAGCTATATGGAACAGCAGGAAATCCATAACAAATATTGGTGTCAACATACTAGGCAGTAATACACAAGATGACAACTCCCACCGCAGTACATGTGGTGTACCAAATAACTGGGTGTCCATAGGCCATGCACATGGCTGTCAATGAGGGTTCACATACCCACCCCCAGCTTCATCCAGAAGGACAGGTGTAGATGACTATAGCAAAAGGCCGGGCTAAGGCCCTCAAATGGTGGGAATGGTGAACAGCCCCCCTACAGACCTACACAGTCATAGTACAACAGGTCTGGCAGTTGCATCATAGTTCTGAAGGGCAAGAAGTCTGAAACTGAAATGTATGCAAATACAATTGAACATGTGTATTCTATTGAGATGCCTCCTTTGTGGTCACAATACAATACTAAATGGAAGTAAACAGAGTAAGTGAAATACCACTACAGTCATTGCAAATGTGTAAAGTTGTCAGGTGTGCCCCCCTCACAACCCCAAGTAGAAATGCAGTAACATGTAAGTTTGTGTAGTAATATCAATGGAGCACAGAGTGCCAGAGATGTCCCGATCAACATGATAAATTGGTGCAGGTCTACAATATGCAGGGGTCAGTGTGCTAGGTTTCTGTGCATTTAATGTTGTGTGGAAGTGGTTAGCATGTAGGTCTGCATGTTGTGTCTCAGTGGCCTAGGTACAGTACTGTGCTTGACAGGGCCATGTCCCAATAACTGCAGTGCCAACCAATGTGCTTCTCAGTGACACCCATGTTAACGCTTGTACACTGTCCAGATGTCAATAGCAGTCAATGGTGGAAAGCTGGACAGGCCATGAACAGGGGGCCCTACATAGAAACACTGCATGGGTGATAGTACCCTATGCAGTGCCTACAATAACTCTCAGCTGCACACAACTGTGGAATTATATATCTAGAGGTTAGCATAACATTAGTTCTCCCTCCACTATGGAATACTGGTTGTCTGCCCAATCACTGCCACACCACCAAAGCACTGTTACACACTAATGCCAGACTGACGATGGCCATACACAAGATGGGATATGGATAAGGTCCCACTTATACCTGTGAGGCAGGTGCCCTAAGCTGACATATCACACATGCACTCAGGTCACCCCCCAACACCCACCGGTATCTCACAGGTGAGATCCTTGCTGTTGGAATGATTACAGAATGACCCCACTGACTATGGCAAAACACACATGACAGTGTGCGGAATAGGTGTCCCATGCAGGGGTGTCTCTAGCCATAAGCAGCACCCTGCCCACATCCAGACTGATGAATCACTATAAACAGGAAGGATTGCCAGGAACACCTCACCCACTTACCATTGTCACCCCAGGGGAATCCACCGCCTTGCAGCCTGGAGTGTATGAGTGACAGAATGCCCTGGTCTGATAAAGATGGCCTGCATTACTCTCACATGGCCTACTGGCCTCTGGCAAACCCCAATGTCTCACTCATAGTGCCATCATAGGGGGTGTCATGGGGTCCTAATTAGTAACCTAACACAGTAAACAGAAAATGAATCCAACTCCATGCTGCCAAATGCCAGTAGCATGCCTCTCCATGTTGTAGTGCAAGAATTGTGGACCAAGACATAAATACTGCTGTGATAACTGTCCAGATATAGAGATTCCCCTGACATATCCCTCCCATAATGTTGGGAAGAGGATATAATAATGGGGAGGGGGGGCTAGAAGTACTGATGTAATGGAATGTGTGAAGTCTGAAACTCTAATGTCTGCTCATACTTACCCCTGACTGCAACCCCCTGAATGAATAAACACAAACCTGCTTGCAAAACCACAATGTGAAGGAAAATGATCATATATATGATTCCCGGCTTTGTATAACCTGGGCAAATCTGTACAGCTGAGAGGTATGCCCACAGCAGGATATGGCCATTCAGTTAAGTTGAGAAATGCACAAGAAGGGCATACCCAGCCAGCATACCACCAAGTTCTGTACCATTTATAAAGACCCATCACTCAATTGTCTGTAGCCACCACTCCACAATGGCAGGAGTCTGCCAGAATGTCTAGCCTTTGCCTCACAATATTGATCTCTGCTGCATTCCTCTTGTATTTCCCTGGTAAACAACTGTGAGCAAACAATGATATATCTGTCAGTAGTTGGTGACATAATACATTACAGTGTAAAACAGTACATATGTCCAAACATCTATGCTAAAACAGAACATGTCACACACGCAACACACAGTAATAGCAAACATAATTAGACACAGTATCCCCCATGTTTGGCCCATTGTGTGTCCATATTGGCAACCTATCTACAGATATCCTGCAGAAACAGGTTGCTAGGTGTAGCTGTAGCACACAAAACCCTGGACTGGATTACAACTCTCCCTGGATTGGATCCACACACTCAATATAGAAGATCATACTGGGCATGCTCCCACACTTAGAGAAATAACACAGTGGACTATGGATATCTGTTATCTGCAGATGTCTGTGCACACACACCAAAATGTAAACCGTTTGGTACACACACACCACACACACACACACACACACACACACACACACACACACACACACACACACACCCTGGACAGGGAAACCTACAGCCAGCTGTAAGTGGCAGGTATGTGGTAAATCTTCATCTGGTTTGTGTGATACATACACGTATCTAAGCCCAACATACTACAATTATTCAAACATACACACACATAGACATGGGGAAGAGAGAGACAGATAGTGAGAGAGACAGTCCCATTATGAAGCCTTTCCCACCCAGTACATATCCCATAGTTCCACTCCACAGTATCTGCTAATGTATGCAACCTAAGATGTATCTTTGGATGATCCTCAGATCTGTAAGCTCAATAGTGTGTGCGATAAATGTGCATCTTACTAGAGCAAATAAGTAGCTAGGTAGGGGTTTGAATCTCAATCCTGGCAAGTGTATGTGTGTGTAGATAGAAATCACCGTTTTACTCCATTCCCCACCCAGTACACATCCCACTGCCCAATATCATAACATGTGCCGCATTTAGTCACTGTACAGATTCCTATTGTTAGCCCCTGCCCTATCTCCTGTGTGGTGCTTGTGATAACTGTGTAACACTAGAATACCAATAACTATTTATGTAGCAGTGCTAATGTCAGTCCTGTCAAATGTAAAAGTGTGTCTGTTTGTATGAGAGTGTCTGTGTTTGTAGAAACATGATTTTGAGGCCATTCCCACTTAATACATTTCCATTTCCACTCCTTTAGCACTGCTGCTAATGTCACCCACCTTTAAAGATAGCTTCATAGAGCTCTCAAATATGTAAGTTCCGTGGTGCATCTGATAACTGTGCAGTGCAGTATACTAGTTATGTAGGAGTTCTAATCTCAGTCCAGGCAAATGTAAAAGTGTGTCTGTTTGTATGAAAGTGGCTGTGTTTGTAGAAACATGATTTTAAGGCCACTTACTACATTTCCCTTTCCCATCCTTTAGCACTGCTGCTGATGTTACTCACCTTTAAAGATACTTTTAGAGAGCTCTCAAGTATGTAAGCTCCATGGCACATCTGATAAATGAGTAATACTGTAGTAGCAATAACTAAATAGGGAGGGGTTTGAATCTCATTCCTGGCAAGAGTGTCTGTGTCTCTGTCTGTCTGTGGTTATGTCAGTAACACTGTAATCCATATACATTGGGGGGAAGTTGCTACACTTTTGTGTGGTTCACACAGTACACTACCAAATGTCTACTGTACAGGGCCTACTTTTGTGGTAGCTGTGGACACTCTGCAGACCTACAATCTGCTTTTCATGTGAAATAACTATAGAACAGTATGGAGTACAAAACAACATGCATGGTCTTTGTAGTCCTGGGATACAATTCCACATACAGGAATCATAGGCAAACACAGTCATCTATTCATTAATTCTTATTTCACTGACTGACTCAAAGAAGTCAACCAAGTTGAGCAGGCATGATCTACCCTTCACAAAACCAAACTGTGTAGGATTCAGAAATTGGAGATTCCCTATATCCTTGTTTATTAGGTCCATAATGACCCATTCCATAGCTTTGTATATCAAACTCAGGCTAATGGGGCGATAATTCCCAGGGTCTTAGTCGCTCCTCCTTTGTGGAGAGGGATGACTGTAGCAGTGTGCCATTCGGTAGGGGCAAAGCCTAAGGTGAGGCTGTGACTGAACAGGGCACACAGGTGAGGTGCCAGTTCATAGGTTCATAGGCAGGTACTAGGCTATCGGCCCAAGGGCCTACACAAGCCTAGCCAACAAGGTTCCCTGGCTTACGCCACCCAAGCAAGTTATTTTCCTGTGCCACTGACGAGCAGACACACAGAAGTGATCCCCGGGGTGTATTTCCTATTTCCCATCCACTCATCAAGATTTTTCTTGAAGAGTGCTAATGAAGAACTTTGCTTGACATAGATGGGTAGCCTGTTCCAGAGTATGGGAAGTCTCTGGGATAGGAATCTATCCCTCCAGCATGTCCTGTTTATTGTGGTGACAAGGTTTAGGTCCCTAGAGCGTGTAGCTCAGAGGGATTGGGATTTCTTTAGATGTAGCATATCCAACAGCTCTGGGTTTGACATAGCTTTATATGTTAGGCAGAGATCACCTCTGAGTAGGCGATATGCTACGGAGTAAAGCTGGAGTTTTTTGAGGTGGTCAGTGTAGGGCATTTGTTTGAGTCCAGTAATCCTCTTTGTGAGGTACTTCTGTGACCTTTCCAGCTGCTGCAGATGTCTTGTGAGGTACATTCCAAAAGGGGCGTTGTACTCTATAATGGGTGTAATGAGTGATGAGTAGAGGGTAACGATGACCTCTTTTTTCCTGGATGAGAACCCTTTAATGATGAGGTGTGCCACGTAGAAGGACTTCCTGACTACTGTGGTGATGTGACTATCAAAGGAGAGACTACTGTCCACCTAGGTCCCAAGGTCTCTTATCACACATTCGGTGTTAAGTAGATTGCTGCCTATGTGGTAGTGCATGGGTACAGAGTTTTTACCAAAGGGGATGACACTGCACTTTTTGGCATTGAGCTTGAGGCCATGGCTCTGACACCAGGCATCTGTCTCAGAGAGGCCCTTCTGTAGGATGTTCACATCATTTGGGGACTTGACTATGGCTCCTAGTTTGCAGTCATCTGTGAACTTCATTAGCCAAAGGCCTTCTGTGTTAGCCTGTACTTCAGAGAAGTAGATACCAAACAGGAGCGGTCCCAGGACGGAACCCTGTGGTACTCCACTTGTCACTAGTTTGTGGTCAGATTTGGAGTCTGCTACTTTTACAGTGTGGGTTCTGTCAGTGAGCCAGTTAGCAACTCATCTTGTGACGTAGGGATTTATGCCTACTTTATTGAGTTTAGCGAGAATTCCAGAATGGGGGATGGTGTCGAAAGCCTTGGTGAGGTCAAGATAGGCTGTGTGAACCACTTTACCCTCATCTACGGCTTTGGTGACTGCCTCAAAGAAGTCGATCAGGTTCAGGAGGCATGATCTGCCTTTCACAAACCTGAACTGGGTGGGATCCAGAGTTTGGAGGTTACCAATGTCTTTGTTTATGAGTTCCATGATGATACGTTCCATGGCTTTGCAGACCAGGCTCGTCAGGCTAATAGGTCTATAGTTCCTGGGATCAGTGGTGGCTCCCCCTTTGTGGAGTGGGATAACTGTTGCTGTGCACCATTCAGTGGGCACAAAGCCTGATGCAAGGCTATTATTGAACATGGTGCTTAAGTGGGGAGACAGTTCATTCTGAAGTTCGTGTAAAACGCAGCCTGGGATGTTGTCCAGTCCCATGGATGGTGTGTTTTTGGCTTTAGAGAGTGCAGCTTCCACCTGCGTAGTTGTGATTACATGGAATCTGCATTCTTCCTGTATAGATATGGGCTCTTTAGGGGGTGGGGGGGGTAAAGTTAGCACTGACCCTATCTGCCTGGATGTTGGCAATATCAGTTGGTTCTGTAATTTTCATGCCTTTGTGCTGTAACTCAGAGGAGATCTGAGGGTTGCCTTTGAGATTCTTGACATAGCTATAGAATGCTTTGTGGCTGTCCTTGGAATTAGTGACAATTTTATTTTCATAGCTAGCTTTGGAGGATCTTATAAGGGATCTCAACTTCTTACTGAGGCTGACCAGGGAGCTCCTCCACTCATGGGATTTTACTCTGTTTTGCAACAGTTTCTTCCTTCTGTTGTACAGTTTGTTTATGGCAGGGGACCACCAGATTGGCTTCCTTTTTTGGAGGATAGCGTCTTGTTTCTGTTTGGGATAGCACGATCCATGCACTCATGTAGGTGCTTATAGAGCGCATTTGTGTAGGATTCAGCAGTTGTAACTGTATTGTCCATCTGCATGGGTGTCATGAAGTTCACTACTTCTGTCTTAAGAAGCATGAAGTTGGCTTTGGAGAAATTTCTTACTGTGGTTTCCTTAATGGGGGGTGAGGGTGGGATGTGGATATCAAGGGTGATTAGCTTTTGATCGGATCGGACCAACGAGGAGTTGACTTCAGGTGTGGAACACTGGTTACTCATGTTGGTAATGACTAGGTCTAGGATATTGTTGCCCTGGTGGGGGTGTGGATAAGTTGATCTAGGGCATTGGAGTTTATGAATTCCAGAAAGCGTTGCCCTAAGGAGTTAGTACATGAGTAGTTTTCCCAGTTAATGGTGGGGTAGTTGAAGTCGCCCATTATTAGGGTGTTTGGTTGAACCCTAATATTTTCCAGGACATCAAGAAAAGAGGAGTGGGAATCCTGGGGCATGGTGGGGGATCTGTAGCAAGCTGCAATTTGAATTGCAGTTTTGCCAAGAGTTAGTTGCACTTGGATAACCTCGGATGCATTATGCTGAGCAACTAGCCTGGAGGTGTGGATATCCTTAATGAATATGGACACACCCCCACCTTTGGTGTTTCGGTCCAGGTTAGATGGCCGAAAAGTGTGGTATGAGTTATAGCCTGGTAGTGCAGGGGTGCTCTCTGGAGCCTTGAACCAGATCTCAGTCACTGCACAGATATTGATGTTCTCCATTTTAAGGAGTGCCTCGAGTGAGTGCATTTTGAAATTTAGACTTCTAGCATTAAGTAGCATTACCCTCAGTTTTTGCTTGCCTGTTCCTGTTATGGTGGTGAATTTGTTACTTGTCCCTGCCTAAAAAAGGCACTATAAGGGCAGCAAGAGCCTTAGCCAGTACCCGGAATCCTAGGGGCGACAGGTGCAGGCCATCTATGGCAAAGCATTGTGGTCTGTCGACCATGTCATCCCAAGCAGACAGATACTGGATCCCCTTTGAATGACACCAGAAGCTTAGCCAATAGTTGAAATCAATCATTTTGTCCTTGTACTGTGGTATCATTCTGGGTGATGGCAGAATGCTACTCAGGGCTAGGGTCATACTTGCCTGGGCTACAAGATCGCAGAGCTCTTCCATGTCTCTTTTCATGTAGTCCAGGGAGGTACGTCTCAGGTCATTCACACCAACATGGACAATGACAGAGTCATATTTGTACTTGTTGTGGAGTGACCTGAGTGCGTGGGTTATGTGGCGGATCCTGGCACCTGACAGGCAGCTGACAGTAACCTTCTCCTTGTTTAGCCTGGTGAGTGGGACATCAGTGTGCCTGACTATAGAGTCACCTATGACTAGTGTGTTGGGTATGTTGTTTTGTCTTATTGACTGTGTTTGAGTGGCACACTGAATCTGTGGGCTATGTGTCATTTGGGTTTTGTTGGGGGATGGAGGTTGCTTGTGTTTCTGCTTTAGAGGTCTCTGTTGCTCAGGCAGATTATTATTGAGAGCCTCCTCGGATGTTTTTGAGTTTCTATGTGTGGATTTTGGTGGGTAGACGTAGTGAGACTATGTGATGAGTGTGGTGTGGTGTAAATGTTTACCTTCTCCTCATGACTGTCAGGTTCAGTCTTGGTTGGTGAGAGCTTTACCTCCAGTTTGGCTAGATACGTGCATCTCTCACAGGTTGTAGTGTTGGGTGGTAGGAGGAGAGGGTTGTCTGTGCACATGAGGCAATTTCTACATTGCCTCAAGATGCCCAGATTCATCAGATAGACAGGGGAGAACACTGGGAGCTGACCCTCTGTTCACTCTGTAGTTCATATAGAACACAGCCAGGGATATTGTCAGGTCCCATAGAAGCTGTATTCTTGGCCTTGGACAGTGCTGTTTTAACCTATGCAGCAGTAATACTGGGTGCCTGGCAATCTACTGTATTGTGATTGGTCCTTTGGGGAGGGAGAGAGGGGTAAAGTTAGCACTGAATCTGTTGGCCAGTATATTGGCAATATCTGTTGGGTCGGTATAGTTGGTACCATTGTGCAGTAGCTCAGAACAAATCTGGGTATTGCCGTGGAGATTCTTTACTTAACTATAGAAGGCCTTGTGGTTGTCTTTACTATCTGCTGCAATTTTGTTTTCATAGCTAGCTTTAGAGGATTTGATGAGGGATCTCAACCTTTTGTTGAGGCTAACAAAGGGAATTTTTCCAGTTTTGGGACTTAGATATATATATATATATATATATATATATATATATATATATATATATATATATATATATATATATATATATATATATGGGTTCACTTCAAAATCTTGAAAGCTCAAAATCCTGAACTCAAAATCTTTAAAGCTCAAAATACTGAAAACTCATAATACTGAATCTCACAATACTGAAAAACATACAGGACACCAACACTGAGTGTATTGCAGCAGAAATATTTACAGCAACATATTATTCATCTACAATTATAAGCAGGGGGCAAGGCCCCCTGCAGCCCCCAATACCCCTGCTAATGAAATATATCAACTCTGAGATCGCACTTCACAGAAGAAAATGGCAAACATACCATTACATGCTTCATGACTGCCTGTTGCAACCTTAGTCATGTTCCCTTTTAATGTACTATATTACAACATAACTGATCTTAGTGTAGTGAAGTGTGATATCGGAGATGATATATTTAAGTAGCAGGGGGTGGGGGTGCAGGGGGGCTTTCCCCCCTGCTTATAGTTGGTTTAGACTGATCTGGTTTGTCTTTCCTTTGTTTCTGTATGTATTTCTGCTGCAATATAGTCAGTGTTGGTGTTATGTATTTTTTTCAGTATTATGAGTTTTCAGTATTTTGAGCTTTCGAGATTTTGAGTTCAGGATTTTGAGATTCAAGATTTTGAGCTTTCAAGATTTTGAAGGGAACCTATATATATATATATATATATATATATATATATACACACACACACACACACACACACACACACACACACACACACACACACACACACACACACACACACATTTTCCCTACTGTTGAATAACTGTGCTGCATGATATGTTTGAATAAACATCAGACATATCTACAGCTCAGGTAGCTTAGTGGTAACTTGCTGTGGCTATGGTGTGCAGAGTCCTGGGTTCATGATTTGCTAGTGCTGATTATTTCATTGCTGGGCAGAACAAGGGTTGTATGATACAGAGTGATTAAGGGTCTTTTAAGTAGTTGTAATCAGGTTTGCATGGTTTTGCTCAGTGGTAAGCAACGCTAACTTCTGGTTAGTTATAGCTACACACAGCCTTAAAAAGTGCCTAACCTGTGTAGGCATCGCTTAGCACCATGCAAACAGGCTTACCTCTCCACTACTGCTTAGTCCCGCTTACCCCCATGCTAATTTCTTTAAAAGAAAAGAAAAAAAGGGCTGATAGGAAAGTGGTGAAAAAGGGGGCACAAAGACGGTAAAACAATATGAAAGAGAGCTAGGGATGTGCAGGATGGATGTAGGGAAGGTCCATAGCTGCCCATTTCTTCTACAGCAGCAGCTGTGCATATCTACTGAATTTCGAGGTACATTTGGACACTCAAACCCCTGAGAGAGAGGGGTGAGGACAACAATAATGTGCTGTGAAGCCAGTTAGACAAGATTACATGCATCAAAAATCTCAAATAAACCAAAAACAAAGTACTAAGAAGAGGCAAGAAATAAACTTAGCGTGCTGTAGTTTATTGTCTGCTTGCATGCGTAGACTTGCTCAGAATACAAAAACCAGTGAACATACAAAAGCATTTATAACAACGCTAATTAAGCAATTAGAAAATAATTAAATTTCAATTAAAACATTTATAACATTTAAGGAAACAGATTCAAGTAAAAAAAGAATTAAAATCAATAGATTTATTCACAGACAGTTCCCTATATTTTAAAAAACATTTGACGTTGATCATGTCATTAAGACCTGGATGAACATCAGAGTTAAGTCTAATCTGCCATAATGTTTCACGCTGTTCTAAATAGTTCTTAAAATCTCCACCTCTCAGGTCAGGTTGAACAACCTCCAGAACAGAAAACATAAACTTTTTGAATGAAGGGCAAACAACAGAATGTTTAAATAAAGCGTTGTTGTCATCCTTGTGTTTAATAGCATAAATGTGTTCCCTGATGCGTATCTTTAGACTTCTACTGGTCATACCAACATAAAAACATGAACATCCAGAACAAATGCTAATATACACTACTCCTTTCGTACTACAGTTCACGAAAGTGGGTACGCTAAAGGTTTTTCTAAAACCCTCAAGACAGATGTATGGTCCTTCAAGGATATACCTACACATATTACATTCATGACAGCAATGCATTCCTCTCCTGTCAGAAATAATGTTGATAATTTGCGGAGTAACAGATCAACAAAAATTCTCAGAAAGATAGATGTGATAAAAGCAATGTGCAATATTATAATGGATCAGGATTTATCATACATTATCGCAAATAATAAACTAAAAATATCAGCACAGACAGAAAAACTCAGAAGATACACAGATAAATATAAAGGAAAAGTACAAAATAAGCAATTGATTGAGGACCCAAAACGTTTTAAAGAGAATTGTTGCAACCTTAGTCATGTTCCCTTTTAATGTACTATATTACAACATAACTGATCTTAGTGTAGTGAAGTGTGATATCGGAGATGATATATTTAAGTAGCAGGGGTTGGGGGTGCAGGGGGGCTTTCCCCCCTGCTTATAGTTGGTTTAGACTGATCTGGTTTGTCTTTCCTTTGTTTCTGTATGTATTTCTGCTGCAATATAGTCAGTGTTGGTGTTATGTATTTTTTTCAGTATTATGAGTTTTCAGTATTTTGAGCTTTCGAGATTTTGAGTTCAGGATTTTGAGATTCAAGATTTTGAGCTTTCAAGATTTTGAAGGGAACCTATATATATATATATATATATATATATATATATATATATATATATACACACACACACACACACACACACACACACACACACACACACACACACACACACACATTTTCCCTACTGTTGAATAACTGTGCTGCATGATATGTTTGAATAAACATCAGACATATCTACAGCTCAGGTAGCTTAGTGGTAACTTGCTGTGGCTATGGTGTGCAGAGTCCTGGGTTCATGATTTGCTAGTGCTGATTATTTCATTGCTGGGCAGAACAAGGGTTGTATGATACAGAGTGATTAAGGGTCTTTTAAGTAGTTGTAATCAGGTTTGCATGGGTTTGCTCAGTGGTAAGCAACGCTAACTTCTGGTTAGTTATAGCTACACACAGCCTTAAAAAGTGCCTAACCTGTGTAGGCATCGCTTAGCACCGCGCAAACAGGCTTACCCCTCCACTACTGCTTAGTCCCGCTTACCCCCATGCTAATTTCTTTAAAAGAAAAGAAAAAAAGGGCTGATAGGAAAGTGGTGAAAAAGGGGACACAAAGAGGGTAAAACAATATGAAAGAGAGCTAGGGATGTGCAGGATGGATGTAGGGAAGGTCCATAGCTGCCAATTCTTTCTACAGCAGCAGCTGTGCATATCTACTGAATTTCGAGGTACATTTGGACACTCAAACCCCTGAGAGAGAGGGGTGAGGACAACAATAATGTGCTGTGAAGCCAGTTAGACAAGATTACATGCATCAAAAAAATCTCGCAAATAAACCAAAAAACAAAGTACTAAGAAGAGGCAAGAAATAGACTTAGCGTACTGTAGTTTATTGTCCGCTTTCATCCGTAGACTTCGTCAGAATACAAAAACCAGTGAACACACAAAAACATTTATAACAACCCTAATTAAACAATTAAAGAATAATTAAATTTCAATTAAAACATTTATAACATTTAAGGAAACAGATTCAAGTAAAAAAAGAATTAAAATCAATAGATTTATTCACAGACAGTTCCCTATATTTTAAAAAACATTTGACGTTGATCATGTCATTAAGACCTGGATGAACATCAGAGTTAAGTCTAATCTGCCATAATGTTTCACGCTGTTCTAAATAGTTCTTAAAATCTCCACCTCTCAGGTCAGGTTGAACAACCTCCAGAACAGAAAACATAAACTTTTTGAATGAAGGGCAAACAACAGAATGTTTAAATAAAGCGTTGTTGTCATCCTTGTGTTTAATAGCATAAATGTGTTCCCTGATGCGTATCTTTAAACTTCTACTGGTCATACCAATATAAAAACATGAACATCCAGAACAAATGCTAATATACACTACTCCTTTCGTACTACAGTTCACGAAAGAGGGTACGCTAAAGGTTTTTCTAAAACTCTCAAGACAAATATATGGTCCTTCAAGGATATACCTACACATATTACATTCATGACAGCAATGCATTCCTCTCCTGTCAGAAATAATGTTGATAATTTGCGGAGTAACAGATCAACAAAAATTCTCAGAAAGATAGATGTGATAAAAGCAATGTGCAATATTATAATGGATCAGGATTTATCATACATTATCGCAAATAATAAACTAAAAATATCAGCACAGACAGAAAAACTCAGAAGATACACAGATAAATATAAAGGAAAAGTACAAAATAAGCAATTGATTGAGGACCCAAAACGTTTTAAAGAGAATTGTTGCAACCTTAGTCATGTTCCCTTTTAATGTACTATATTACAACATAACTGATCTTAGTGTAGTGAAGTGTGATATCGGAGATGATATATTTAAGTAGCAGGGTTAGTGCAGGGGCTTTCCCTTATAGTTGGTTTAGACTGATCTGGTTTGTCTTTCCTTTGTTTCTGTATGTATTTCTGCTGCAATATAGTCAGTGTTGGTGTTATGTATTTTTTTCAGTATTATGAGTTTTCAGTATTTTGAGCTTTTGAGATTTTGAATTCAGTATTTTGAGATTCAAGATTTTGAGCTTTTAAGATTTTGAAGTGAACCTATATATATATATATATATATATATATATATATATATATATATACACACACACACACACACACACACACACACACACACACACACACACACACACACATTTTCCCTACTGTTGAATAACTGTGCTGCATGATATGTTTGAATAAACATCAGACATATCTACAGCTCAGGTAGCTTAGTGGTAACTTGCTGTGGCTATGGTGTGCAGAGTCCTGGGTTCATGATTTGCTAGTGCTGATTATTTCATTGCTGGGCAGAACAAGGGTTGTATGATACAGAGTGATTAAGGGTCTTTTAAGTAGTTGTAATCAGGTTTGCATGGGTTTGCTCAGTGGTAAGCAACGCTAACTTCTGGTTAGTTATAGCTACACACAGCCTTAAAAAGTGCCTAACCTGTGTAGGCATCGCTTAGCACCGCGCAAACAGGCTTACCCCTCCACTACTGCTTAGTCCCGCTTACCCCCATGCTAATTTCTTTAAAAGAAAAGAAAAAAAGGGCTGATAGGAAAGTGGTGAAAAAGGGGACACAAAGAGGGTAAAACAATATGAAAGAGAGCTAGGGATGTGCAGGATGGATGTAGGGAAGGTCCATAGCTGCCAATTTTTTCTACAGCAGCAGCTATGCATATCTACTGAATTTGGAGGTACATTTGGACACTCAAACCCCTGAGAGAGAGGGGTGAGGACAACAATAATGTGCTGTGAAGCCAGTTAGACAAGATTACATGCATCAAAAAAATCTCGCAAATAAACCAAAAAACAAAGCACCAAGAAGAGGCAAGAAATAGACTTAGCGTACTGTAGTTTATTGTCCGCTTTCATCCGTAGACTTCGTCAGAATACAAAAACCAGTGAACATACAAAAGCATTTATAACAACGCTAATTAAGCAATTAGAAAATAATTAAATTTCAATTAAAACATTTAAGGAAACAGATTCAAGTAAAAAAAGAATTAAAATCAATAGATTTATTCACAGACAGTTCCCTATATTTTAAAAAACATTTGACGTTGATCATGTCATTAAGACCTGGATGAACATCAGAGTTAAGTCTAATCTGCCATAATGTTTCACGCTGTTCTAAATAGTTCTTAAAATCTCCACCTCTCAGGTCAGGTTGAACAACCTCCAGAACAGAAAACATAAACTTTTTGAATGAAGGGCAAACAACAGAATGTTTAAATAAAGCGTTGTTGTCATCCTTGTGTTTAATAGCATAAATGTGTTCCCTGATGCGTATCTTTAAACTTCTACTGGTCATACCAATATAAAAACATGAACATCCAGAACAAATGCTAATATACACTACTCCTTTCGTACTACAGTTCACGAAAGTGGGTACGCTAAAGGTTTTTCTTAAACTCTCAAGACAAATATATGGTCCTTCAAGGATGTACCTACACATATTACATTCATAACAGCAATGCATACCTCTTCTATCAGAAATACTATTGATAATTTGCGGAGTAACAAATTGTAAAGCCTTTTTAATATTAAAACCGTTTTTGGAAACAAAAAATGGTTTGTTTCCTAAAATCCGGAAAAGTTCAGAATGTCCCCTAATAACTCTCCAATTCTTTTTGATAATTTGTTGAATATGTCCACTATCAACAGTCATGTCCAAAGTACAGACCAGTCTATGTTCAGTATTGGTATTGTTGGGCAACCCCACACTAGGATTGTCATATTCTCTGTAATTCAATAGTGCCTGATATTCTGTTGAACGTTTATTCATAATGTCATTACTACTATTAATTAATTCACATATGGGGTATCCTCTATTGACAAACAAACCAATAATAAAATCAAATTCTCTTTGTAAGAGGCAATTTTTCGAGGTCAAACGACTTGCCCTAATGAACTGCCCTCGTGGAATGTTTTTAACAATGTGCCTAGGGTGATTACTATTATAGTGCAAATAACTATTGGTGAATGAATCCTTGCGATAAATACTGCTGTGAAACCTATTATCATCTTCATCCCACCAAAGGAGCACGTCCAAAAAATTAACTTTTAACCCTACACTACCCAAAGTAAATTTTAAGTAACTAGAACAAGCATTAATGTCGGTCAAAAAATTCTTAACAGTACTAACGTCTCCTTCAATGATAAATAATAAATCGTCTACAAATCGACAAAAAAAGGGAATGTTATATTTCTCTTGTAACATGGGCACGTGCTGGTGCTCCCACCAGGCCATGACCAAGTTGGCATAGGCGGGTGCAGCAGCAGAGCCCATGGCTACTCCTCTCTTTTGTTTGTAAAAAGTCTTTTCAAAGAGAAAAAAATTATCTAAGATGATGTCAAGAAACCCACAAATAGTATAAATAGCGTTCTTAGTAAGTCCACAGCTCTTCTTAGCTAAAAAACAACGAACTGCCTCTACACCCTCACAATGGGGTATGCAGGTATATAAAGAAACCACATCAATGGTAAATAATGTATACGCATTTATATCAAATGAATTGTTCTTGATAAACCTGTTGAATTTCTCCAAAAAATGCCAAGAATCCCTAATATATGAATATTCATTGACCAAACAGGGTCCTAAGACAGCATCAACAATAAGCGAAATGCCCTCAGTGATGGAATGGGGTGACGACACAATGGGCCTAAATGGAGGATCGGTTAAAGATTTATGTGTCTTTGGTATTCCAAAAATAACGCCTATCCTGGGTTCATGCACAATACAAAAATCATATAATTCATACCCTATATAACCTGACATTAATGCATCGTATAAAAGTGAATAAATTAAACGTTGTTTATACAAAATTTGGTGGAGACTGATGGTTTCATATTCTTCGTTGTTTTCCAAAATATTTAACATTTTGTTTCTATAAAGCTGTTGTTCTAATATCACAATATTACCACCTTTATCGCTTTTCATGAACCTCAGTTCAGCGGTCATAGATCTTAGTTTACGTAAGGCCACCCTTTCCTCATTATTTAAATTATAATAAACTTTGGATCTACTAGTTAACATCTGTCTAATATCTTCTATACATAGTTCTTCAAACACCTTAATGGTGTGCTGCAGTGGTGGGGAAAAACTAGAAGGTTTAATTAAATTCTTATGCATGATGGGAATGTCATTCATCAAATAAAACAAGTTTAATTTTCGTGTGTACATTTTGATATCAACAATAGTTTTACTAAAGTCAGCTCTTATACTAGGTACAAAGTTTAAACCATATTTAAGAATGTTAACTTCAGTATTAGAAAGTTCAAAATTGGTTAAATTTATAATGGAAAATTTATCATTAGTGTTATCTATGTTTCGTCGCTTGAAGAATTTGAGGCCAAAAAAGTCTGACTTCTGGTTAGAGCAGTGTGCTTGCTGCTCTGACCCTTTTTGATGAAAAAAGAAGAAGACGAACTGTTAACACCAGATTTAGAGATAACATCAGCTTTCTTTTTAAAAATGTCAGTTGTCTCATTTTCACAGTCAATAATGTTAGTAGTAATTCGCCCATCCCCTGATTTATCGGAAATGTCACCTGTATTAGATTGGTGAACAAAAGACGAACCGTCACTGTTGTCAGAAGGTAAAACAACAATATTCTGACGGTCAGTGGAACCGTTCTTATCGGGACCAAGGTTACCAGTCGAGTTAGTTGTGGAAACAACGCTGCTAAAGGTCTTTCTATTATCACTACCCAATGGATACTGTTGATATCTTCTATTACCATTGGTATTGAAATTGTTAGTCTGATAGTTCTTATTAATAAAGTTATCATAAGCAACCTGGTTCTGGTACGCGTTAATATCACGTCCAAGTTTAGATTGCTTTCGGCCTATTATTTCAGCTGAATGTTGTTCTAATTCATCCCAAATGGAACCAAAAAAATCATCAAAAGTGTCAGTCAACATCATGCTCTTCAAATTATCTTCGACGTGAATAATCTCTTCCTTTAAAACATTCATTTTAGTACAATTATTATCAATTAATAATTGTAACAGCCGCAAACCGGCATCATTGAAAAAAGTAATAAGAACTTTAAACAATGGGTCATGTGCATAAACGCCATTAGGACATTTAAAAAACCTGAGTCCTTTTGGAACAATGTCCAACTCAATACATCGTAAAAAATAACTGTTCTCTAAATCAAGAGAACGGTAACGTTTTAATAGTCTTACCAGCAACTCTCGTTTCTTGTTTAGGTCAGCATTACTAACATTCTTGTAGTGCTCACCTGCAGACCTAAAAGGATTCTCGCCACTTTCAAACAGCTCTTTCACGGACTTGAAATGTCCTCCGTTGTCACCAGAATGGCCGTTTCTACCATTCCGTTGTTTTGTTTGCCGTTGCGGTTTGGGCTTAACAGTTTCACAATTTTCTATGTTGGTAATGGTATCCATTTCATCATAATTCCCGATGGGACTGGAGGCATTCGCCGCATCACATCCCACATGTGATGGAACGTCACGTACGTTGTCATCATCACGTTCATGGTCACGCTCAGTAGCTCTGGTCATCAGAAACTTCAATGAATTTTGAATATCCGTCAAGGCGTTCACTAGTAGACTACCAATATTGACAGGACAGGTGAGAGTGAGATGTTGGGGAAGCATAGTAGGTATATTTGGGAAGGTAAGTTGGGTAGGAAGACAGACATGACAGCATATAGGGGCAGTAAATGACACATGTGGGGAGTAAACACCTTGGATGGGGAGGGGTGTTTGGCAATCAGAAGCCCACAAGCCCCAAATGGATACAGTGCGACTGAGGTCCCCACCCATGGGCAGTCAGCACTGCACCTTCACGGCCCTGAAGGTGGCTCTGCTGGGGGCTGAGCAGGAGGGGCAGGCTAACCCTCTAATTGTGCCATGCTGCCCTCAAGCTGGCATAGCAGATCTCCCAAGTCCTTGCGGAGCTTGCTATGCACCAGACCCCAGACCTGGATTTGGGTGACAGGATCCTGTCTGTGCTTGCACCCGGGGGGGGATGAGCCCCATCCCCTGAGGCAGTTTGACTCGAAGGTGGTGCAAGACCAGCAGATGAGGAGGTCCTGGGGTGGGTCCCAGATGTGCTGGGGCCTGGTGCCATGGCCAGATGAGGATGGAGAGGCAGATCCACTGGGATCAGCCTTCCCTGACGTGCTATGGTGTTGCAGTTTTACAGCATATGTTGGTTAGTAATGGTAAACACATTCCATGATTATTTATAACAGCATGCATGAGTATTTCCATTAACCCAAAATAACAGATTTGGAACATTTGCATAGCAAACAAGCACATGCATATATGGAACCACAGTGGGCATTACACCGGCATGCAGGTTACATTGATAGCAACAGGCCCCCAATGATAGTATTTGAACAGGGAACATTAATTGGAATACATTTCAACATTTGTAGAACAACAGGACACATGTCCCAACAGTAGGTTTGGTGGAAAACATACCCATTCATTTATGTGTTTAGATTATTAGTAAGGATAAGGTGGGGGAGAGAGAGATGTCAGTTAACAAATGTAGATTCCTGCAGTGGTCACAGCTTTAATGATCATTGCTCTACTCATTACTCTACAGGTATTATTACAACAACCAGGGCCTTGATTTGGGCAGTGGTATGTTTGTACACAGTATAATTACAGCCTTCTCATAGCTACTCTATACTTTCTCTTACCTGGAAAACCTGTGGAGGGAATGTTTGTTAATACTACATGACTGTTTCTACCTATATTCACATAGCCAGGGCTACATATGTGCACTCATACTGTGTGTGTATGTGTGTGTGTGCTACTGACACACTCTACCTTGATTTATATCAGTCACCCTGGTTGTTATTAGCAGGGACCAGTAGCTATGACAGCATGACACTTTTGAATATTTCCTGGGGTGACCACTTGGTGTATGCACTTATTTTACTGTAATTTGCACCCTTGGGGTTGGACCATGGGTGTTGGACACAGTATAACTACAGCCTTCTTATAGCTACCTTATACCTTCTCTTACCTGGAACTTACTACCACTCCCGGGATTCAAACCATGGCTGTTTCTACTAAAAATATAACAAGTGTGTGTGTTTCCTCAGTGGGAGCTATGGAGAAACTGCTCTCTCGTCTTTGAATGATTTCTTTCTCATTCTCTCTTTGTTGCACAATCTGACCTTGTAACTACAACATTCTTATACATGCATTCCTATACATACCTTTTCACATAGCCCAGCGTGGAAAACAGTGGTTAACACAACATTACTGTTCAGATATGAGATCTTGGTGCATGACATTTTTAATATTAGTTAATCTCTTGCGTTATAGAGGCACTAACTTTATCAGATGAGACTTGATTATTTAATGTTTTCAGAGCTATAGTTGCTATGCATAACCTGTACACATTTCAAATCATACCATACCAGAGAAAACACAACCAGTCCAGTGTTTTGAATTTTATTGACAGGCAGTTATATTTTTATTTATATATAACCTATATGAGACTATTACTGTAATATTGTCTGCTCTATTCAGTAAACACCATACCCATTTTAATACTGCCAGGTGACATTTTACTCCTTTATTTTTATTTGGTATGAATACTAAAAGCTAGAGTGTTACTCACCAGCCTCGCAACGCAGCCTTTGCAACCTGCTGGCATGGGCTTCCTGGTTCACAGCCAGCTCAACTGGAGCTGTAATGAAGATAGAGAAACATTTATGCATACCTATCCATCACATACACAGGCTGGACTTTGGTAAACAGTTATTGCTATGAATACTTACACATTGCTGAGACATCATCCATCTGTCATGCTTCTTGGACCCACTGTTCCAAGAGCTCCCTCTTCCTCCGCTTCAAGTCGACATAGTGGTGTCAGACCTGCAAACCAGTCCGAGGGATACCAGTTACACCAGTGAGATCACGGGTGAGCCACACTTTGTTTTGGGAGCCCTGGTACTGGTCCTGCAGCAGTGTCATGTCATGTTTTTTACAAGGAGTCCTACCATGACCTTAGACTCCTGTATGCCCCAGCACTGCACTCGAAAGTGCATGCCTTCTGCTACACCAGCCATACTGCCTACAGTGGGGAGCTACAACCAGTTATGGGCTGTATTCCCGCCTGTGAGATTTAAATACATCCGATTTCCCTTACTTTGCTGTGACTGGACAGTTTTGAATATGCTGAGCTAAGCTAAGCTATGGGCAAACCTGCTTAGCTAAGGTTTGCAGTGCTTAAAGGGGCAGGTTCAGCACTGCTTACCAATGGGCAAATCCACTTAGCTGGGCTACTCATTGCTTATCATTCATATTTACACAATGCTTACACCTGGTCAGCATAGCTGTGCAATGCTTAGCATTGCTTATGTTTTATTTTTTGGGCTACCACCTGTATGGGATTGATTCATCATTCCTGACATATTATACATTTGTTTACCTTTGCTGACATTCCCCAATGTGCTTTCATTACATTTATTCTTGTGTGACTATACTATATGGGGCATTTGTGTTTATATGGGGATTTCACAACTTTATTACACTGACACCTCACATCTGGGCCTAATAAACTACTCTGGTTGAGAAATATAAGTTACTTCCTACATAAATATACAAATAAATTAAAATTGTACTAATTTCACATACAAAATGGAAATGGCTTTGGTGGGGCTTGAACCATGAATGACTACACACAAAGCATAGACTCTAACCACTACACTATTGCACAACTGCTTATGTTGGATATCTATTGCTATTTAATTTCTTGTGCTGTTTAAGGTGGGCTAAGCATAGCTAAGCAATAGGTACACCCACACAGCTATGCTTAAACTTTATTGCAGATGTGAAAAAAAACAATTTATTTGTTGGGGGATATACTTTGCAAACATTGATGACATATAACTTTTCACAGTATGTCCAGATTTTTGCCTTATATTCTTGGTCCACTTTTGATGCTCCGATTTCCTCCCACATCCCAAAGACATGCTGTAGGTGGATTGGACACTCTAAATTGGCCCTAGGCATGAGTGTGTATGTGTGCCTTCTGTGAAAGGTTGGGTGCCGGGCTGGCAACTTGGCACTGTAAAACTCCACTGCCAATCATGAGCAGACAGGTGATCTGCTGTGGCAACTCCTAACTGGGAAAAGCTGAAAGAAGAAGAAGATTCTTGATCCACTTTTCATAAACTTGTGGATCTCTGGCAGATCATTAAAGATTGAAGTTTGAAAATAATGACAGACATTTGCGTTTTAGACTTCATACCTTTCAGAAAATTCATGCTAATGCAAAACCTGTTATTCTATCAACTTTCTAGTTTGTAATAGCAATATTTAACCGTTATCCCTTATGACTTTGTCCAGATTTCTTACTCTAATGGGTTGAGAGGTGTGACGAGCAATCTTGCTCTTTTTAAATTGCCGTACGGCAATTCTGGTGTGCTGGGGGCATGTGTATTGCGAGAGCATTGCTCTCAAACATGCCCCCTGTGCTCGTACCCATCCCCATGTACGTGTTAGAGCATGGCAGCGTGCCTTCATACATATGTATGGCACACTGCCATGCTGCACTGGAACGGTTTGCTGAATCCGGGGGTCAGTTTTACAGCCCTGTTTACATTGTTTGCCATGAATAGGCTGATTTAAAAGCTGACATGTTTAACACTGTTTAAATATTTCTGATTTTTTTGTTACTGAGGCTCACTTGTCTGTGATGTATAAAGGCTTGTTGCTTTGGAACACTACCTGGGTTTCATGATTTTTGGAAATTATTGTGACTGAGCTCATCAACAAAGTTTTAAGACCACTAGGTTCTCTGTGTTTTTATGTTTTCCTCAACACTCATGGTGGTGAGGTTGGAACTAAACAGCTTCCTGTGCTTGTTCATTTTTTTCAATGACTAATGAAGCAAACACAGTCACAGAAATACAAAAAGCCGATAAGGTATTTCATATCAAAGAAGAAAGTATAGTTCCAGGAAATACAGATGCAGAAATATTGCTCAGTACAGAGAAATATGAGTACTATGCCTGACTGAAATCTGTGGTTTCCCTGACTTAATATACAAAAGGCTAAAACACAAGTCCTACAAAATTATCAGTTAGATGAAGCTAAGAGAAAGCCAGTAGCAGAGAATCTGGTGCATTATGCAAGATCACTAAAACATCTGAAGGAGTAATTATAGAGAATGCAGAAAGCCAACAGATGCCATTGAGGTCCAAAACATCAGTGCAAACATAATAAAAGGATAGGACATACTCTAAAGAGAGCACTGTAATGAAACAAACATGATGAGACGAAAACTAAATGATGCAACATGCCACAGTGGTCGCCTCACAGCAAGAGGTTCTCTGGTTCGATTCTTGGCTAGGGTGCCTTCTGTGCAGACTCTGCATGTCCTCCCTATGTTTATGTGGGTTTTTCTCTGGGTGCTCTGGTTTCCTCCCATGTTACAAAGACATGCATTTGGAGTGTTTCTCCCCGGGCCCCTGCTGAAAATTGAATTGTTCCAAGTTGGACATCCCAGTAAACAAATGTTAAATAAATAAATAAACCTCTGCAGATACTGTGAGAAAAGTAAACTACTCAAGAAAGGCTCCCCAGCAAGAGATGTGAGGAATGGATGTTTTAAAAGAAGAGATGTTTTGCAAAAGTATACTGAACAAAACACAAAAATGTAAGCTCAAAGAAAGATGAATTATAAGAAAGGAGTGGAGCACAATGAAACTTGAGTAGTCAGTTCAGAATGGAATATTTAAACAAAACAGAAAACTTCAGATGCAATAAAACTGATGCATCAGACACTGCAGACCACAGTAATAATTATGGTTTGTGTATATGCAAACAAGGAATGACGTATGAGAAAGTGGCAATCTACTGGTAACTATGATGCTACACTAACAGACAGTAAAGATTTTGGTATTTTCTATGGCATCAGTGAACACAGTGAATGTAACTATAACCATAACCAGAAATGCATTAAAACTATATTTGCATCCATTTCAAAGAAACCACTTCCATTAAATGATTGACATTACAGCAAAAATGAACAGTAGACAGTCTTCAAAGTTTCATCCCTGCTGTGCTTTCTCAGTGTAAAGCTGTTGAACTAATGCTTGTTGAAATCCTGAAGGCCGTAAGTGAAAACATGGGGGGATACATATACTATGTCCAGGTTGTGGTATCTTGGAATATTCATCCTATTACGAGGTACAGCAACCTCAGAGTTAGGATATATAGGTAAGAAAAGACGTGGGGTAAAATTTTCCATGTTGGAGGAGTATAGATCAACCCCTCCCCCTCCGACAGCAAGCTTCTTAATTTATTGTTTTGCCATTGCATTCATAGTTTAGCTTTCAGAGTTTTGGATCTCACAAAATTAGGTGTCATCTATCTGAAAATGAGCCTGTTGTTACTGAGAAATAAAGAAACAAATAGATGGTGTGCATGACAGACAAACTTCATTAGAGATACTGTTGAGAAAATACTGTGAACCATCTGGAGGTATTGGCAAACTGACCAATCATCAGGTCAGACTTCACAAAATAAGTCTATCATGCCTCTTGCATAGCCACACAGAAAAGCTTCATTCCACATGGACAAAAGACTGAGAGTGAGCTAGAAGGGTTGGAAGAACAGTATGTAAATGCAGAGGTGTCAGGAGTAGCACTTGTTTGTCACTACAGACACAGTAACAAAGCTGAAAAAAACAAAGTGAAGTGAGAATATCTGTGGACATGAGAGCAGGTAATCAGGACATATAGTGGGTCCCAATGGAGAGATGACGGGGGTCCGAAAGGAGAGATGATAACATCAGCAAAAGGAGAGAAGTATTGCTGGTACTGAATTAATCCTCAAGTCTTGGTAAGTACCTTCACAAAGTGGATCTTGTTTTTCACAAAATCTCACCAAGACAACACTGATATATAGACTGTATTTTATATAGCATATGTCATGGACAAAAGTAGTTTAAAGAACATAGCTGGGTGCACAAGTCCCAGGATAAAAAAAAGTGCCCAATCCTGGTAGGTGCTGGTACCAGGACTGGAAGAAATAACAGTGTAGAATCCTCAAGACACAGAAATATTCCTACAATGGGGCTAGGTCAGGCATAGGGGGAGGATGGCCCCTGTTGGTAGTAGTCCACAAAAATCACAAAAACTGATCGGCCAAAAAAAAGCAATACAGACAGCATAGACTACTGAGGCTAAGAAATAAAGTATGCATCAATACTATTATACAAGAAGCTCAGAATTTCCAGACAAAAGATATATGAAAAGATTAAGAGAGGAATTAGATGAAAGAAAAATACTTCCACAAGAAAATCTGTCAGAAGCGTCAAAAAAAATTTGTGTTCATTAATACAACAGATCAATGAAAAACACTATATAGATCAATAAACCTTGTGCCATTTGGAAAAAGAAGTGATTGAAGAAGTGCAAAATTTTAAGAAACAAAATTTAGAGACATTTCAAGGTAAAAACTTTGATAAAAAAATATGGACATGGGAAATAAAGAGAGAGCTGATATGGTGCAATATTTATGCAAAGGAGAAAGCCAAATTAAGCAACACAAAAAGGCAGCCCCAAAGATATTCAAAGAGAAATACAGGCAAAGGCATCCAGATATGGAAAATTTCACAATAAAAAATAAGATCAGATAGAGGGAATGGGGAACAGAAGATTAGTCAAGTAGAAGTTAAAAAAAAGTAGAAGCTGAAGTTATGAAATATTTGCAAAGTGAAGGATTCAGTGTAGAAAATCTAATACAGGTTATATCACAGCATGATAGAATAATTAATCCCCAAGGTAAGGAGAAACAAGAGTAGGAGACATATGAAGAAGAAATATGGGTATGGGAAAGAAAAGGAGATTTAATATGGTGCAATATTTATGCAAAGGAGAAAGCAAAACTAAGCAATACAAAAAGAGCAGCACCAAAGATATTTGAAGAAAAATACAGACAAAGACATCCAGATATGGAAAATTCTACCATACAAAAAACAAGAAAACAAAGAGGAAAAGTAGAAAAGAGGATTATTAATGGAGAAATTAAAGAAACAGAAACTGAGGTTATGGATTACCTGCAAAATGAAGGATTTACTGTAGAAAATTTAACTCAGATAACAACACACCACGATAGAGGAATGGACACCTAAATTAAGGAGAAACCAGGAGAGCGGGACGCATCTAATCAGTTAACATATGAAGATACTTTGGAGTGTCTCATAGGAAACAAGTACAAAAGTTCAGCTGGAGCTATACAGCAAGGAAAGAACAGGAAATTGGCAACTCTGACAGAGTCAATGTTGTGGAGCGATAAGCCAGTGAGGTCCCATATGAAAGAGCAATGGATGACACAGGATAAAACTGAAGAGAAAATGGCACAGGAAGATGCCCTGGAACTTTCTACAGAATGCCCACAGGAAATGGAGAGCAAAGAATGTACCCTACTTTAGAAGAAAATGTTCTAAGAGAAGAGTTGCTTGACTTAATACAGATGGATAGATATATTATGATCAATGAAAGAAATAGACTGCAGAAGGTCAATAAAACCCAAAAAGTTAAAAGTTTGATAAAACAAATGAACACATTAATTAGTCCTGTCCATAGAGATTCATTTGCTATAACAAAAGTAAACAGGATACATTTCTGTGCAGCCAAATTAATAACAGATAAAGTCCCGCCACAAGAACACAGGGTAGTAAGGGTAGAGAAATGGAATGCCATCATGAAAGTACTGAATAGAGAAAACTATAAAACAATTAAGACAAGAAGTGTCACTGTTAGAAGAATATAGAAGAAGGAACAGATCAACAAAAATTCTCAGAAAGATAGATGTGATAAAAGCAATGTGCAATATTATAATGGATCAGGATTTATCATACATTATCGCAAATAATAAACTAAAAATATCAGCACAGACAGAAAAACTCAGAAGATACACAGATAAATATAAAGGAAAAGTACAAAATAAGCAATTGATTGAGGACCCAAAACGTTTTAAAGAGAATTGGGAAATAAGGTAAAAAGAATTGAAGACCACCAAAAAAAGAAGAAATAGATATATTTTGGAGAAATATTTATGAAGCTCTCGTGGAATATAACAAAAATACTAAATCAGTAGAGGGAGTAAAGGAAAGAATAAGAAGTTCAAATGTAAAGGATTTGAAATGGGATGAAGTAATAGCTAAAGAGACTGAAACAAAGTTAAGAAAAGCCTCTAATTGGAAAACCCCAGGCCCAGATTCAGTACCTAATTTCTGGCTAAAAGTATTAACATCTCTGCATGAAGATTTAGCCATGAGTAAGAACTATTTATATGTGCACCCCAAACAGACACCAGCATGGCTCACAACAGGAAAAAGAATGCTCCTACTTAGGAGAGAACCTGCAAGCTACCCTAAAAACTATAAACCAATAACTTGCCTTCCAACAATGTATAAACTATACACTGGAATTGATACCAATAGAGTCTATAGTCATTTATAAGAAAACTCAATTATGGAAAGTCATATGGAGAAAGGATCATTTGTTGTTAAATAAAGTCATAGTTGAGAACTGTAAAAAGGGGAAGAATCTAAGTATGGCATGATAGACTACAAAAAAGAATTTGACAGTATCCCACATTCATGGATAAAAGAGTGCTTAAAAACATATAAAATACACCCTACACTGATAAACTACATCACAGTGACCGTGAAATAGTGGCAAACCACTTTGCAGTTAAGCCATAATAAAGTACAAATTATTATTCCATGGATAAAAATTCAAAAGGGGATATTCCAGGGTGACTCTCTGTCACTGCTGCTCTTTTGACTTGCCCTTAACCCATTAAGCTGTCTGCTTAACAGAGTAGATCATGGCTAAAATTTGGCCCCCAGAAAGCAACAAAGTGTTAAGACTTCTCATTTTCTCTTTGTAAATGGTTAAAAACTGTATAGCTCATCGGATGAGGAACTGAAAGCACAACTGCAAGTAATCAAAACTTTTTCAGATGATACAAGAATGTCATTTGGTCTTGATAAATGTGTAAAAGCAACCTTTAAAGCAGGAAAGCTGCAGCACCAATAAAACATCAGTTTGGGACAGGAATGTGATATAAAAGAACTTGAGCAAGAGGGAGTTTATAAATATTTCGGAACTGATGAAGGATCAACAATAAAACATGAACAAATATGAATAAAATTCAGTAAGGAATATTTTAGAAGACTTAAATTAATCCTGAAAACAACGTTGACATCTAGGAATAAAGTTCAAGCTATAAACCAATTTTCTCTTCTTGTACTAACTTACAGTTTTGGAGTGATCGACTGGCCCCAAAAGGTGTTGGATAGATTAGACAGGAAAACAAGAAGAATGCTTCATGCTCAAATGATTTATAAAAATCAATGCATACCAAGTTTATATATTCCCCGTTCTGAAGGATGCACGAGCCTCCTTGAATTTGATTACATGTATATATTTGCAACCATGTGACTGCATACATATCTGCTGTCCTCACAAGACCCAAAGTGAAAATTTTAAAACATGAGAAGAATAAATCTAAGATGGCATCACTGCTTAGTCTAGCAGAAGCATATCCTTGTCAAGCGGGAATGGAAATCAAACCAGAAGTAGATAAAAATCAGGCAGCAACTGAATGTGCCAAAAAGCAAAATAAAAAATATAAAGTGAAGGATCAGATAACAAGGCAAGAAATGTAGAAAATGCATAAATATAGTTGCAAGTATAGAAAACTGCTAGAACAACCTCATGTTGATCAGGATTGAACGCAGGAATGGTTAAGGAGAGGCAAATTCAAACCAAAAGATGAAAGGTTAATATTGGTGGCCCAAGACAGTGGACTATGTACAAACATTGGTTTACAAAGTCCATTGAATATGTGGGAGAAACAGACAAATGTAGGTTTTGTAAAACAGAATTGGAAACAGTTGCACACCTTGTTGCTGGTTGTGACATACTAATGACTGTATACTGAAAAGCATTATAATGTGCCAAGACTGCTGCATTGGGAATTGTGCAACATTATAATAGTAAGTAGCTGAAAAACACTGGAAACATGAGCTACAAAGCATCACAGAAAATGATGAAGTCTACATCATATGGGATCACCCTTTACCAACAGTTCAAAATATAGATGTCAGACGCCCCTGCACTGGTCTAGTAATCAAGGAGCCTCAATCCGCACGACTGGCAACAGCTAGGGAACGTACACACTGGGAGGATGACAAGTACACACTCAGTAAAGTGCAATGTCCCTTAAGAGCACACAGAGATCACAGTCAGTCTGGGGTTGGTTTCTCCCTCTTTCTCCAGATCCCCAATAAGACTCTTTACTGGCACAGCTATAGGGTTAAGGTCTCAGATGAGTGGCCAAGCTAAGACCTCGAGCACCCTCTCTGTCCAGCCAGTGCTTTGTGTCCCTCCCCAAGTAGCTGGCAAAAATACACAGTCTCTCTTAAATTAATATCAATCATTACTGCTGGGCCAACCTGGATGAAATCACTCTTTGTCACCTGACTTCATTTCCCAGGCTAAACCAGGAACTAATAGAATTTTAACATCTCTGTGTTAAAAATACATATCTCTCAGATGTTTGCACATCTTGGAAGTCATAAAACAATAAAATGCTTTTACATTTGAATCCTAGTAATTACTTCTGTCCAAGACGCTACAAAACACTTTTAGCTCTAGACATTGTGTCTGCTACTGAACAGAAACTGAGTGATAACATCTTTTGTTTATGGCCCAGCTATAAAGTAGCTTAACCTCAACTATTCTTAAGTTTTGCAAGTTGGTCTTCTATGTTCCAGCAGGGTATGCTGTGGTTACATTCTTGAAGCTCAGTACATAACATTCAGTTCTGTATAAATCATATCAATATTAACAAATTACACAATTCCAGACAGCTGGGCTGGCAGTGTCACAACCAGATATAGTGATCCATGAAAAGAAGACAAAAGTAGCATTGATCACTGAAATTGCTATACTCAGTGACTACAGTGTCTTGCATACAGAGAGAGAGAGAGAGACACAAAGTCATAAAATATCAAGTGTTGCAGGCAGAAATGAGCAATGTGGAAGAAAGATACCCAGACAGTTCCAGTAGTAGTAGGAGCAATGGGTCTTATAAAAAAGAGTCTACAGTCATATTTAGATATGTTACCAATACATGTAAATCTGTATGAATTACAGAAGGAGTCATTACTGGGCACATTGCAGGGGCTGCAAAGAGCACTTCTGGTTAACATCAAAGACTGAAACAATACTAATTTAATGAACTTTAATCATAGTTTGATTAGGTATGGGGTCCATTCTCGTCATGGTATTAGAAACCCAAAAGACTTGGAGAAATTAAACAGAGAGTGACATACAGAGTAAAAGACATCTTAGACTAGCAGCAGTATAAAATGTAGTACATGATTCCCACGGAGTGTAGTCAGAAATGACCACAAAAAAGTGGAAGTGCAGCTATGGTGGGGCAAAAGGGGTAACTACCTCAGGTACAAGGTGTTAAGTGGCATGATTGGCAGATGCCAATCAGTCAGTAGTGCAATACAGATATTCATTTCCTTATCAGCATTTCTGCATGTTCTTATGGAAATGACTTCTGATACTACTTTTCTTTCTGTTTTTGCTGTCACTGTCAGGACTAAGTGCTTGACTTAGTGCTTTGTGTGCGATATAAAGTTGTAGCAAGCCAGTTCCTACAAATGTTGCAACCTTCTTGCAGCACTTTTTAAAAGTTAAACTTTTTTTCTTATTTAGAAGGACTCGGATGACTATCGGTGAAGAATGGACCTGGTTTTTGCTGCTCCAAATGTGATACTCTCTAGATCAGAGAAAGAATCGTGGAGCAGCTCTGTGCACTACATGATCCTGTGGCTCACATAAAAAGAGACAAAGGCATGAGCTACACTCTCATGAACAGCTTTACTGAAAAGACCTGGAAAGCCAGTGTCATATAGTACAAATCACCTGAAGGTTGTCACGTACTTATATTCCACACAAATAACTACAACAACAACCAAAAATGATGACAAGGCTCAATCCTGATGTGGAATAAACTACAAATCCACAACAATTAAAAACATTGAACAGTAACCAATGACCAGTAGAAATAGATAAAAGGCTTTATTTGACAAGTTCTTTTGCTCTTAAACAACTGCTTTTTCAAATTTTTAACCACATCTTTGAATGTGAAAGTCCTTATTGAATAAACCTTTTTATTTGTTTCCATTGCTCCATGGTTCTTACACAAATGATTATTAAGCTGAACTGGGTAACACCGTTAAATAAAACTATGTCTTAAGCTACCATCAGCATAAGTTCTACTCTGATTGTAGGCACATAACTACTTTCTCCATGTATACTGGTGTTAGTTCTGTTGTAACGGGGTGAACGATTATCATCTATGATGATGATGACAACAGAAGAAAGCAGCTGCAGAACAAACTGGATAAAATGTTAAATAAATCAAGATTTAACTGCTATATTCCCTGGAGGCATTGGGCCACATACTACAGGAAATACTGCGCAAAAAGAAAAAGAAAGCTCCGGTGATCAATTGGGGGACATGCGTTATGATCTAAGTCAAGGTTTCTCACAATGACCAGTGAGGCTTGAGTGGTCAAAAATTATGCCTGTCATCCGATGTTGATTGTGTACAAGTATATAAGAAAGAGTACATTGCAAACACCAATAACTTCAAAAAGCTACAGCAAAAACAGAACAAATTAACAGACTTCTGACAAATTTTGGTTGATACAATAACCTTTAAAGCCACCTCAAGAAAGAATGTAAGAGTATGAAGGACAAAACACCTGCATAGACTTCTTTGAATATGAAATTTATCTGCACACAAACCAGATATAAGAAATTATTGCTGTGATCAAGTCACAGTGGGCCACTATCAGGCATATCTTGTCAAATACTGATGACATGTAGGACTTCCTGACTTTCTTATCAACAGTCACTAAAGGCTCATGCCTGTAGTTTGAAGACTAAACACTAGTGGGCACCAAGTGAGTACTTTAGCCATCAGCTCAATATCTTAACAGGAGAAAAAGGTACAGCAAAGTATTTTAGCAAACTTAATAGTCAGGATGGCAATGGTATACTTTAAGGCAGTGACGCAGCTGAAGAGAGTTACCTTGGTGGGAAACATGAAGTAGGATTGTGTCATCACTTTCAGTAGGAAACCTTTGAGATAAGTCATGCAACCTTGTAAGCCAAAGTCCATATTTAAGTATCCTGCTGTACTTATGGTGAGCTGGGAAGATAAATCCTACAGCTGCAAAATGCACAAAGGTTGCCCTTCAGTTTGTGCAAGACAGTGTGTTAAGTGCAGCATCCCACGGGAATGAGCCATGGAAAGTAGCACAGAAGTTAAGGTCAGAATGTTATCTTAGAATAGCATTCAGTAAATATGTCTAGTCATAAGGGAAAGAAGGATCCACTGATTACAAAAATGCAGGTTAGCTGCACTACATATGTGGCAGTTAACATTTGATGGAGAGAAGCTTACAAACCCAAAGAAGAATCAGAAAGTGGATGCCACCTTCCCTTTCCCTTTGAAGATGCTGTCAAAGAACATCTTTGCAGTGTTAGTGCAAACCTGTTTTGTAGTCATTGGTGTAGAAAGGAATCCAGAAGGTCAGAGAAAACTTACATTTACCTCACGATGTAGCATATAACTGCCTCAGCTACTCCTCAAGGAAATGCAACTCACAGAAGCTAAGGCAGGGACATGCTATCACTTTTTACACAAGTGCCCTGGTCACAATACAAATGGACTTTAGAAGTTACTGTTGGAATTGCACTTAGACCCATAACACTGACTGGAGAATACAGCACTTAACCACATATGCAAATAATACAGATCCCATTTCAGTCAATCAAAATGCACTGAAAGCAAGTTGCCTGGTAACATGAAACTCAGCAAGCCAGTATAAAATGAGGTGACAAATATGTCATTCAGAGAACTGTAGTGCATTTCATTTGGTTTATCACACAATGTAGCAATATAAAGTACATCCCATGTCTGGCAGACATACAGGACGCCCTCAAAATTCAAAGCCTTGTGAGAATTAAATGGATTCACAGCACAATGCTAAGAAACACAGAACAGTCACTGATATAAGAGTCGGTCACAATCACAAGGCCTCACAAAAACAGCCTTCTCACATGTCTCATCACATCCCATTAGGACGTATCATTTAGCAACAACAGGGCGGCCATGGTGGTACAGCAGTTAGCATTGTCACCTCACAGCAAGAGGTTCTCTGGTTTGATCCTCAGCTGGGGTGCCTTCTGTGCGGAGTCTGTATGTCCTCCCTGTGGTCGAGTGGGTTTCCTCCAGGTGCTCCGTTTTCCTCCCATATCCCAACGACATGCGGTAGGTGGACTGGACACTCTAAATTGGCCCTAGGTGTGAATGTGTGCATGTGTGTGCCTTCTGTGGAAGGTTGGGCAACAGGCTGGCAACTCGACACTGTAAAACTCCACTGCCAATCATGAATGGACAGGTTATCTGCTGTGGTGACCCCTAACCGGGAAAAGCCGAAAGAAGAAGAAGGGTAATGCAACATAGATATTCTGTTGTAATTAATATTAGTATTGTATTGCAATGTAATAGGTTACGCTATTTCACAAATGCAGGATCAGCAGGACGCATACAAACCGCCAATGTACAACACAAATAGCACAGTTTCACAAGTTTAAATGTCAAATGTGTGACAGTATGCTATATTAGTGACTGGCCCATGCAAAAGCATGCATCACTCTGCAAAGAGCCATCAGAGCAGCTGAACATACACAGTAAACTACATACACAAATAAAAACAGAACTCACCTTTTGATCCTTTGCTGGCACAAATGTCATAAACTCATCTACATGACCTACTACCAACCAGTCTGAGTAGAGTTCTATGGGGGACTGAACTTGCTGGGCATAAAGAAAGTCTCTGACAACGTTTGCCATTCTTCTTCCTGATGACCTACATAAATCAAAATATCAAAAGAATTAAACAGGAAGTGATTATAGGCAACAGACAAAATACCCACAGACACCTTGTCAAACAATGAAACACAGCATGTCAACATCTGTGCACTGTCAATGTACCATTCTTTTTTTACTAATGACTTCCCCCCTAATACAACTATGCTATTGTACAGAGCAACACATTTTTAAAACTTTTTTTTTATCCATATAAGCCCTGATAAACACACATGTATTTTTCAGGGGTAAACCAGATGTTTACTATGTGGACAACTGATCTGCTCATTGCTTCTCGTTATGTAAGTGGACTCTATGATAACGAGACTCAGCCTGACAGTTGTACCCAGTTTGCACTTAATTGCCTCAAACCACTAAATTCTACTGCCATAACGATAATGACATTATTGAAGTTTCTGTCCCTCAGAGATCTGGAGGTCGTGTTACAAAGTTAATGCTGTAACAGCCAAACAGGATCTGGTCCAACAGCCACTGACATAGCAATATGAGTTTGGACTGATGTGCATCTTTGTTATATTTGTTTTAGCTATGTAAAAAAAAAAAGGTCAGCTGGTTATGGTAAATCTGCAGCATTCCTCACCCCAGCCTGTACAATGATATCATTAAATGATTATAGGAAGGACAAGATATGAAATAAATAAAAATAACCACTGCTAATATGGCACCTGCTATACTTCCTGAGAACATAAGAAATACCAGAATACCAGAAAGAATATATATATATATATATATATATATATATATATATATATATATATATATATATATATATATACACGCACACACACACACATACACACACACCACTATATATCAGATTCTATCTGTGCTGTAGTCTGCCTTCAGATATGATACACAGTGGTCAACAGGAAGGTTCACACATTTAATAAATACAGTATTGTTAAAATACTTTGACAAATCTGTGTTGACAATCTCTTGGCTTACATGACTAACCTTATTACGTGAGATATTCTGTTCATACTCTTACTTAAAATAACATGCATATTTAAGAAGTATTTTAAACAAAGAGCAATGCCAGATGATGATGTCATAATTCTAGAGATGTTGCTGAGAGCATGATTGCATTAAAAGTAGCATGGAATTCAGTTCAAAAAGAAAATGTAAATATGCCCATTTTATGCAATGAAAAAGAAGTCTTCAGTCAAAAAAACTCACTAAGAACACAACAAAAACATAGTGCAGCAAATAAATGGACATACGGTGTCCTAAATGAACCTCAAAATACAGATTTGAAGACTACTGACATTTACACTGTTTGCATTCCCATAAAATTTAAATAATAGCCACAATTTACTAAAATTTCAAAGAATTATCTCATTTTTTAGGCTAACATTCACGAGCAGCTCTACCAGCCAAATGCCATTTTTCTCAGTGTGTTTACTTGCACAAACACAGGCAATATTATGATTCAGTTGAGGAACAGGTCGTCAAAGCAACCATTTGCAAATGACTTCAAAGCCCAAATGGTAGCCCTATGTGAATCTGTGGCATTTTAAAGCCAATGTGCAATTAATAAAATGGTGCATTCCTGCATCATTTCACATCAGACACTGTAGGCTTCCTATAATAGTGGATTCATTACCTCAGTTCTCATTTTTTGTTTTAATCACATACAAAGACAGTAACTCTGTTAGATGTGGGAAATGCAGAGACTGAGAAAGGCCCAAATATTGTAGGAACTGCACAAGTTAAAATAGATCCAAATATTTATCCATCATCAAATATAATTAAGCCTACTATTCAGAAAATATAAGTAACTCAGTAAGAAAGGACAACAGTGATCCCTGTATGGGGATTGATCCCAAGACCCCCTGCATTCTATGTGCTTGTCACTGCCACTGGACCAACAAGCAATCTTTCGATAGCTAGGTGCCTTGTTTCCCCCACGAGCAGTAGTTTCTCTTTTCCACTAGGAAACCACCATGCTGGTGATTTCTGAACACACAAGTATACAATGCAGAACAACCGATTAACCTCATACTGTTTTAAGAACTCAACAAGAAAGAAAAATACTGACCCTTATCTAGGGATTTTTTTTTTTTTTATTTCTTGTTCAAATTCTAATGCAATATTAGGTTAACGGGCTATTCTGCAGTGTATGTTTGTGTGTTCAAAAATCACCAGCATTGTGATTTCCTAACTGAAAGTAAAATAACTGCTGTCTAACTGTCTGGGACTCCTTGTTAGCCCAGTAGTAGTGCCAAATGCATAGAGTGTGTGTGTGTCTGTGTGGGGGGCTTGGATCCAATCCCAAGATAAGGGTTAGTTTTCCTTTCACACTGAGGAAGTGACAGAAAGATAAAAACTGGAAGTAAAGGTAGAAACATAACCCTATATTTTTATTTTAGATTTCAGATAGATGACATCACACCAGAAATATGCATTAATCCCCTTGCAGTCCCTTTCATATGCAGGTTTATGGGTATTTTATGTAGAAAACATTTTTGAGTTAAACAAATGCAAAAGTGATTATAACCAACCTGCTGGCAGCAGAGCATTGCATACAGTGGTATGATCTTTGTATCGTCATTGTCATTATTCCCTACGTCCCTTAACTGGGGCCTAACTACCACCTTGATGATGCCTTCATTACCCCACCAGAACACAGTAGAATGCTGCCTCCGTATCTCACTTCCGAAAAAAATACTGATTTGTGTGGTGGTAAGCAAGCAAAGGTTCTGTGTTTTAACTTCTGAAAGAATGATTGCATCCTGTGGTAAATTAAGACATAAATGAACATGAAAGGCTGGAGAGAGTAAGGAAGCATGGAAAATGTTTATACCAGTAAGTGAAATCAATAAAGAAGGCAATGGTAGTTAAAAGAGACAGTGCTAAGCTTTATAATAAGGTAAGGGTACATTAAGGCAGCAAATACTGCTAGTGCACAGCAAGAAAAGGAGATGCTCTGCAGAGAGAAGAGATTAAATAAGCAAGGAGAGGGGAGAAACATTTTGGAGTTTGCAAAGAAGACAGAAGAGGAAAATTGTTTAGATAAGAGCAGAAAGGAGGAGGAAGGGTCTACTATAAGTAGGAGATATAAAAGTTAAGCAGGAACTAATGATGATAGTGTATACAACTGCAGACTTAAATGGAGTAGAAAGTAGCATGTAAGTGTTGTAAAAGGCAAATGGGAGAGTATAGTGAAAGCATGGAGCTTGTATAAAAGAAGAGAATGTCAGTAAAAAGGCAGAAGCTATAGTAAGTTGCAGACAATGGAAAATATATAAGTTGTCATTTCAGGACTTCAAAGGTGCAGTTTGTACAAATATAATAAAACTGTGCATGTGAGTAGTATAAGGAGGTGGTGAGAAGACAGATATGATGGAATAAGTACTAATCCAAAGTGCAAAATTATATTTATAATGGAACTCAGAGACTTGCATTCTTAGGCTGTAAAACTTTTAGGAAATTAGATGATGAAGTGGTAAAGCAGCTTGAACAGTGATTAAATGGAAAAACTGCCAGAGGATTCAATAATGAAGACAAACCAGATAACATATTAGCCAGCTGCAGCTATCTAAGAAAAGCAGGTGAGATTCTTAGCTGTGCAAGATTCACAAGTATTTGTGAATAGTTATTTATTTATTTTTTTATTTAAACTTTTAGATGGAGAGGCCAGCTTGGCACAAGTGCTCTTTTCAGGGGTAACTTGGGACCACAGTCTACATAAGTGACCAATGTCACATAGTTTAAAAGGGATGTATGAGGGAATCAATGAATATACTACAAGATGAAGCTAACCAGCAGCTCACAGCTTCAACCACAGCTGATAAACTGCTGCAAATCAAATATACGATGTGTGCAATACTGGCCAAACATGCACACACATGCACACACACAATACCCTGCAGACTTAAATTCCAGTAATGCAAAGACACTAGTTATGTTAGTTATGTTAAACATGTGAATTAAGAGGAAGACATTCCTATGATTTTAGTCACACTCTTAAGATGTTAACAAAGAGGTGAGAACTTAAGGATAGCATGTTTATAGAAGAGGGCAAAGTTCATAACTACGTTCACTTGTCTGTCTGCTACATTGAAAGTCCTTCTGTGGGAGCATATTACCTTATGACCATGAACAAAAGGGAAACAAAAAAGTGTTAATAAAAGGATTTTCCATATATTAAAGTCCTGGGCTGAAGGTACTACTTACCCAGTCAACCTTTCTTGAAAAAAAAAATGACATGGATTGGTATTTATTTGTTACCCATCTTGCTATTGTACAAGTCATAGCAGAAACGCAACATTACTACATAGTTTGTTTTATTTATTTTTCATTAACTTCCTTGTCATTTTCTTTTGTGCATCATTTGTATTATTTCTGACTCTTAGATTGCAGATGGAATGTGTTAGTTACTGTCTTGTATCTTTGGTGCAAATGACTTGGTTATTTCTTGGACTGCCACCTTACAGGAAGTTATCAAAGGAAATCTCCACTTTGCTTTAATCCCCTGGATATCTTTAAGCAATTTAACATCAGATTGATCCACAATTACTCTAGGAAAACTAAGGGCATGACCTTTTGAACCTTGCCTAAATTGAGATCTGTGCCAGCAATCAGCACTTTTTTGGCCCATTGAGAACTGACAAAGTTTCATCCTTTAAGCATTGGTTGGGCCCACCACTGTTCTGCAAGCACCAAATAACCCCTCTTTCTGAACAGCCCCATGTAAACTGAAACTTGCCTGTTATTAATATTTAGGTTGTCCAGAGGTGGCTATGAGGAGGTTCTGGGTTGTGGGTAAGGCAGTGCTTATGTCACAGCTGAATACTGTCACCTGTCACCCTTTGCTGGTTGTGTCCTCAGCTTCTGTTACTTCCAGCCTTTACATCCTTCAAGACCCTTAGATAAACCCTGTTGCTCCTTGCTCCAAACATCAGTTTGGCCTTCATCTCATAGCAACATTGATATTGATACTTGCCATTTAGGTCTACCAGTGCATACATTACACCAGTTGGAGTCATCGGTTGTTTGTGCTCCTAGACTCTCTTCTCCCTGCTTTCTTCACATGATCTCACAATCTTGCACTCCTAGGAGTCAATTAATGTCTGCTGATGATTCCTTTTATGTTATATTTTGGGAATCTCCCCCCGAAGTACCACACACGACATTAGTGTCACTTGAGTACTTACTGTTTTTTGGTTAGGACTGATAAGTTTTTCTTTGTGTAGCTCTGTTGCTACTTGAGTGCGTCTATCTATTTCTCAGGACTACTTACAACAGTGTAATGCCTGTAAATATTTATAGATAATTAGTACTCTGTTGGTGCTAATTAGGGTATACTAGTAAGAAATTCTTACTGATATACATGGATATTGAACTCCTAAGCTTGTTAATCTGTTTGTTTTTGACTTGTTAATTATTTACTATATGTAAGCCACTTAAAACTTACATTCCTCATAAACACTTAATAAATGATTTCATTTTGGTTTGTGTTTCATTGCATTTTTGTTTACTTGCATTTTATTTGGTTCTTTCTGGACAGGCTGTGGTTGTTAGGTATCATTTGATCCACCAAGATGATCCAGACAACACCTTAAACACCAAAACGAAAAGACGGCCACTCCGGCTAAGCTCCTTTATAAGGTTGCTAGTGATACACGACTCAAATAAGGATGAAATAAAAGTTTTAATGACAGACTAAACACTCGTACTACATCCGCATAAAATTATACAAAAAATGGTAAGCGCTTTCATCTGTAAGATGCAGACTTCTTCAGACCAGGTGACTCAATTAATTCAACAACTTTTGAATACTTTTTGGCGCCAATTTCATACATAAAATCTAAATGTTTTACAACCCTTTTTAGGTGCCAAACTTCCCTACTTGAAAAATTAAAGTGCCAACACATCAACTCTTAAAACTGCATCTGTATATAACATTCTTTAAAAATACTTTTAAATATAATTACACACATTAATTTATTATTAACATACTTAAAACCCAATATTATAAAATATCTTTCCCATAAATTCATAACTATAAAACTGCATATAATAACATTGAATAAAAACACGAAGAGTGAACCCCCACTTTTTGTACACACAATTCATCCTTTAACATGCTTATCCCATGCTTTTAACAATTTTTAACTTAGATTGTCTTTCTACTACTACAAAACATCGTTCAAATGCCCTACCCTTCATCAAATGCTTATTGCAATAATAAAAACGGCTTTATAGAAATAAAATCATTGATGCCTGGTTCTCTAGTGGCATCCATTAAAATTTGCCATACACTCTCCCTTCCACCTAAAAGTGCTTTAAAATTCCCACCTCGGGGGGAGATATGTACATTATCTATGATGGCAAATTTAAAACTATGCAAATCACCACATTTACTAATGTGTCTATATTTGATCCTATATAAATGATCATATACACGTTTTCTCAATTGCCTTTCAGTTTTTCCTATATAAAGGTGCACTTTTGCCAGATAAACTATGTTTTTACTATTGCAATTCCCCCTTATAAATTTCACATAGGTTTTATTCAGTTCATCCAATCTACATCCTGCCTTCTCATTTATTTATTTATTTATTTATTTATTTTACATTTGTTGACTGGGCTAGTCTAGCTGGATACATGTCCATTTTCAGTAGAGGCCCAGGGAGAAAAGCTCCAAAGAACAGAGGTACATAAACAAAAACATCAGCAGATCAAGTAATTATTATTACATTCAAAGGCAAATAAAGCAAACAAGTAGGTTATACATTTTGTTTAAAAGAGGTACAGACTTATGTAGATGGTCTAACATGGCTACGTTGTGGACCCTTAAGGTTTTGGGTTGGGTAGAGGCTTAGGTGGGCCTGGGACGTTTGCTATTAGTCTGGATTAGAGCAAGGGCATAGCCATTGGGACTTTAGGAGATCTTTAAGGTGTTTTTTGAATTGGTGAAAAGAGGTCATGAGTCTTAGGTTGTTTGGGAGGGCATTCCAGGATTTACCAATGGAATTGGCATAGAGTGCTTCACCTCCCGAGTTGTTAGATTTAATGGTCTGTACTTGTAGACTTTTGGATGACCTGAGGGATGTAAGGTTGGAGTAGGGGGTAAGTATTTTGTTCAGTGAGGGGGTTTTGTCTGGATGGTTGATTGTTTTAAATGCCTCAGTGAGTTGGTTGAGTTTGAGAACGTTGGGCAATTCTAACCATTCCAGTGTCCTTAGATTTAGGCAATGATGGGTGCGATAGGGCATTCCTGTTATGAATCTGGCTATATGGTTATAGGTTGTAGATAGTTTATTGAGCTCTCTTTTGTTAAGGAAGGAGAATATCGGGGAGGCATAAAGGAGTGTGGAGAGGAGGTGGGCCCGGGCGATAGTTAGTTTGGTGTGCGGGTTAAGAAGTTCTTTATTCTATACATGGACCCGAGTTTCTTGTTTACTGACTTAATGGTCAGGCTGACATGCATATCAAATTTAAGCTTGTGGTCTATGGTCACCCCTAGTAGTTTGGTGTAGGAGACAGGTTCGATTATGGTCCCATTGTTGGAGGACACATGGAAGGTTGGGTTGTTGGTATTAGGAGGTTCTTTTCCTTGGTAGGTAATTGGAGTGGGGTAAAATAGAAGTAATTTGGTTTTGGTTGGGTTAAGTAAGAGTTTTAGTTCCGAGAACCATTTTTCAACTAAGGAAAAGCAGTTTTGGGTTGTGACTTGGAGTTTGGCGAGAGAGACGTCAGAGCAGATCAGGGTGGAGTCATCTGCATATTGAATACAGGTGGCTTTGGGAATGATAGAGTGTAGACCATTTATAAAAATGGAAAAAAGAAGGGGTCCGAGAATAGATCCTTGGGGAACACCGATATTAGTGGGGAGTAGGTCTGATAGCCTGTTTTGCCACTGGACCGCCTGTTTTCTACTAGAGAGGTAGGCGTTAAACTAACTTATGGCTGATTTGCTAAGATGAAAGGTTTCCAGTGTGTGGAGCAACTGTTGGTGATTGACCATGTCGAAGGCTTTCGATAGGTCGAGAAAGAGCGCAGAGGATATTAATTTATTATTGCGGTTGTGGTTGACTGAGTCAACAAAGGAGAGGAGAGCAGTGGTTGTGCTATGATGGGGGCGAAAGCCGTGCTGGGTGTTAGACAGGAGGTTGTTTCGAGTAAGATGGGTAATGAGTTGCTTGTGAATGCAGCGTTCCATGATTTTGGCTAGAGGAGACAGTATAGCTATGTGTCTGTAGTTAGAAGTGTCAGTGGAGGACCCTCCTTTATGGAGAGGGATGATATAAGAGATTTTCCAGATTGAGGGAATAGAAGCTTCAGAAATGGACCGGTTGATCAAGATTGAAACAGGGTAGGCTATGGCGTCAGATGCTATTTGTAAGTAATTGGCTGGGAGTAAGTCAGCCGTTAGGGTGGTTGGTTTGAGTTTTTTCAAGGGGGTACGAATATAGGAGGTGGATGTTGGTTGTAGGTTAAAGGAGGGTTGAGTTGGGTCATTAGTTAAGGTTACAGCCGAGGGAGAAGTAGTAAGCTGACTGGCGAGGGACTGGATGGTCTCAGTAAAAAAAGAATTAAAAGTGTTGGCTATTTCTCCTGGATCTTTACCCATGAGTTTCTCAGGTGTGGGGGTGGTAGATTTACCTGGATGAAGGAGGTGATTGAATCCAGCCCAGAATTTTTTAGGATTATGCTGGTGTTTATCTTGGAGGTGACAGAAATATTGTTTTTTATCAGACATAACGGCTGCTTTGGTTGAGTTTCTAAGTTGTAGAAACTTGATGCGATCTAGGGGGGTTTTTGTAGTTCTCCATTTGTTCCAGGCCTGGTCTCGGAGTTTAATTTTGGTTTTAGTATCTTTTGTTAGCCAAGGTGTGATACGTTCCTTAGTTCTAGTAAGTCGCATAGGAGCATGAGAGTCAAGTATCTTGAGGAAAGTGTCATTAAAGTGTGACACACTCTCATCTAAGGGTAGAGTTTTTAGGATGGACCAATTACATGCTTTGAGGTCTGCAAGAAATTGGTCTGGGACAAAATTCTTACTGTTCCTAACTAGTCTGGTTGGGGGGGGGGGTTTGTAGTCGGACATTTGTGTTTTATAATAAAGGTAATAAGGTGGTCACTAAGGTCGTTGGGAAGGGTCCCTGTGGTATAGTTATTTGGATCCTTGTTAGTAAGAATCCAGTCAATGATGCTCTCCTTTTGTTGAGCATTTCCAATTCTAGTGGGAGATAGAATATTTTGGGAGAAGCCATGTAAGTTGATGGGGAGAAGATTTGAGTGTTCGGAGTAGAGGGACCAGTCAATATTAACGTCCCCTAGTATTATGGTTTCTTGGGGATAGTTGGTAGCAAACCAACTAAGAGTTTGTTCTAGGTTTTCAACATTTTTGCCTGGTGGCAAATAAATTACTATGAGATTAATACTTTTTTGGTCGTTTAGGCATACCTTTAGGGCAATCAATTCTAGGTTAGGGATTTTTGGAGGTTGGAGTGGATTCATTGTGATGTTCAAGGAGTTCTTGAACATGACAGCTATTCCCCCACCCTTTCTAGTTATTCGATCGGTCCTAAGGATGTTATACCCAGGTGGGATAATTTATTCATCCTTAGTGCTAGGTTTGAGCCATGTTTCCGATAGACACATGATGTCAGGGGAGTGGGTTGCAAGCATAGCATGCAAGTTGTGAACCTTGTTATTGATACTTCTTAGATTGAGGTGAAGCATAAGGAGGGAGCCCACTGAGCTTCTGGCTGCTTTCAGGGAGTTAGGGCCTAGGTCATAATTAGGGCCTGGGTTGGGGTGGATATCACCATCTTTTGTGATGGATTTTTTCAAGTAATCAAGTATTTTTTGGAGTTTAATTAGTAATTTAAGATTGTCCTTTGTTGTGGGTGCTTTAGGGTGGCAGAGGGTAGGATGAGTTCTTTTGGAGATCGGGTTATTAACAGGGTAGTGAGAGGGAGGGATGAGATTGGAGGGGTTATGGGAATGCAGGGAGGTGTGACCCTTGGGGAGGTAGGCTCCTGCTAGGGCTAGAGTTTCATAACTTGTTAAAAGATATGGAATAATAAGGAGTAATGATATGAAGGGGAGGGTAGTAAAATAGTTTCTATCCATGGTGTGAGGAGAGGTTGGTGAGTGTAGTGAGCTGGGGGAATTACCTTGGTAAATGGGTATGTAGAAGGCTGGAGGGGGGAGAATAGAGTGTTAATGGAGAGAGGTTAGTGGGTGGGCGGACAGGGGGAGTAGCCTTAGTAGTATAGACAGACAGGGAAATGGGAGGGAGAAGTGTCAGAGTGAGGGACAGTTGTGATTGGTTGGTGATGAGGGGATGGGCTTAATGACCTAATAAATGTAGAGGTAGTGGAGGCGGGTGGGAATAGGGGGCAGGGTGGGGCGCGGAGCGAGCCCGAGCGTAGCGAGGGCGAAGCGGAGCGGGGACTACACCACAAGGATTTTTCCTGGGTCTTAAAGGTAACAGTGTTTAATGTCAGCTTGCTGTTTTCTTGCTGGAAATACCAGTAGGATATATAGCCTGAATTTTAGATCTGGTAATGAAGCCTGCGTTAAGTGGGTGAAAGCGCTCAACGTACTTTTTATATGTAATAAAACATCAGTTTTATTTGTGGAAGCCTGTTTTTTCACCTATTTGGTGAATATCACTACTACTGGGATCTCAGACGTGTGGTTCTTCTACACGTCATTTTTTACAGATCTGGTACTGTCTAATTCCTGCATTAGACGCTAAACAGACAATACACTTTTAGTTAGGATAGTATTTTACCCTGAGTCACTTTAGGATTTTTACACTGCATTCAGAGGTATAGAGAGGAGGCTGGTCTGTGCATTCACACTGGGGGGGAGTCCACACAAGTCAGCGACGATAGTTTAGGTGCCACGCGGTGTGCATCTAGCATGGGGGGCTATCTAAAGTGAGAAAAAGGGAGAGAGATAATGGCTTTAGTATCAGAGTACAAGGTATCCTTAGTTTAGTGAGATTAATACAGTAGCATTGCCATAGTCTTAACAGGGTTAAACAACAATATATAGGAGACAGTCAAAAATAACTCACTGTAATTCAACACGTAAGACAGTTACTAAGCACCAAATTTCAGCAGGTAAGATAATGCAGTAACTTGTTTGTGTGGCTACCAATAGTAGAACTTGTCCAACATAACATTAACTATTTACACTTTCTGCCCTATGTGAGTCCAACAGTACGAACAAGCTCCTTAGTGATAGTGTAATTAATCAGGTACACAAGTATGCTAAGCGACTCATGAAACCAGGCTGTTAACAAGTAGGCAGAGGTTATTTACGTTTTAAATGCAATAGCAGATTCAGAAACGTCGCTGAGCAACGCTCAAGTATAATCAGGCTTTTAGAGTGAACTTAAGAAAATAAAGAGCAACACTCATTCTACGCAATTCAACACAACATTTCCAATGTTAGTTAGCTTAAATAGGTCGAACTCTAAAGCGACGCTAAACAACGCCACGATGCATCCAGTCCATCAGTTTGAGCGTGCACAACAAGTAAAACACTCGCATAAAGCAATATTCTAAAAATACAATGCAGGAAATACACACTAACCTAGTGTTCTCACAGTTTAAATCAGCAATACAATGCAGCAAATAAACATTGTAGGAACATTGGTTGCAGGCCCCACATTTCCTAGTAGTTTTCCCTTCCCTGTCAACACATATATACTTTGACATTTTTTCTAAATGTCTTTTTATATTCATACCCATTTTATAAACAAAGTCAGAAGAAAAGCACATTTATTCCCTTAGGGCATAAAAAAGTGATGAGTTTTGAAGATATAACCTGTCACGATGTATATAGATACAATAAAATGGTTAATAAACATATAAATGTGGATAATTTAACTATGGATGAGAAAATGTTTAGATGAACTAATTATAAATAGAGATATCCGGGTGATGAAGCTGGATAAGGGAGGGGGAATTGTGTTATACAATACTATAGACTATATTAATGAGATACAAACTATCTTAATGGAATCTAGCAACTATGAAATAATATCAATTAACGAAATGAATGTGAGTTATCGGAAAATTGATTTGGCTTTAGAAGAATACATTATAGATAATAGGATTTCAGATGAAATATATAATTTTTTAAAGGTAGAACACCCAATATTGGCCACAATTGTTGGCATTCCGAAAGTATACAAGGATATTTTAAAAAAAAACATTTTGTCCAATCATATCTGGGAGTAGATCAAAAACTTTTAATATTGGGGTAGTGATTGATAGATGGGTGAAACCAATTTATAGTAAGATACCTCATTTAATCAAAGATTCATGGATGTTTTTGGCTCACCTTTCCCCAGAAAAATGGAATAGTAATTTAACATTTATTACTATTGATGTAGTTGACCTGTTCTCCTGTATTCCCAAGTTACAGGGACTGGAAGATTTCTGTACTAGTCTGAGGAAATATTCTGATATGAGTTGGGATTGGGTCAATTTAATTACGGATATGATGGGCTTAGTGTTGGATAATAATTTTATTTATTATGAGGGGGAATATTATAAACAAACAAAAGGAGTACCCATGGGGGCCTCATGTGCCCCCATTTTTGCAAACATGGTCATGTTAGAATGGGAAAACCAGCATGTATTCAGTAGTGAGTACTATAAATATATTACTTACTACACTAGGTTTTTAGATTATATTTTTATTTGATGGAATGGACCAGTTGAAAGTATTCAGGATTTTATTGATTATATTAATCAATCTAGTGATTTTCTGAAATTTACCTATAAAATTGATACTAAGGGTATTGCTTATTTGGATACTTTTATTAGTCATGCTGAGGCTGGGTTCCAATCTGAAATATATAGAAAAAATACGTATTCAAATGCATACCTTGAGTATAACAGTTGTCACCCCAGATATATGTTAAAAAACATCTTTAAGGGTCAGTGTATTTGAGTAGCCCGAATGTCATCCAACTTTGAGATTATGTTGAGGGAAATGGAAAACATTACTACTATGTTTTTAAATAGAGGGTATCCCTTGTCATTGCTTGAAGATATTTCAGCATATGTGATAGGAGAATGGGGGAAAAAGTATGTACCCATATTGGGCATTGATGTGAATGATATGGGGAAAAAAACTGGCAGGACCGAAGAAATACGTTTAAACAGAGTATGAGTTCTGACCTACACACCTTATGTGAATGACATAAAAATATTATATGGAGGCATTGGAATACATTATTAGTGGAAGATGAAGTTAAAAGTATACTTGGTGATAGACCTGACTTTGTTTATAAAATGGGTATGAATATAAAAAGACATTTAGTAAAAATGTCAAAGTATATATGTGTTGACAGGGAAGGGAAAACTACTAGGAAATGTGGGGCCTGCAACCAGTGTTCCTACATAAATGAGAAGGCAGGATGTAGATTGGATGATCTGAATAAAACCTATGTGAAATTTATAAGGGGGAATTGCAATAGTAAAAACATAGTTTATCTGGCAAAATTGCACCTTATGTACTGCCTTTTATATAGGAAAAAATTGAAAGACAATTGAGAAAACGTGTATATGATCATTTATATAGGATCAAAATTAGGGACACAAAAAATGCACTTTATAGACACATTAGTAAATGTGGTGATTTGCATAGTTTTAAATTTGCCATCATAGATAATGTACATATCTCCCCCCGAGGTGGGAATTTTAAAGCACTTTTAGATAGAAGGGAGAGTGTATGGAAAATTTTAATGGATGCCACTAGCGAACCAGGCATCAATGATTTTATTTCTATAAAGCCGTTTTTATTATTGCAATAAGCATTTGATGAAGGGTAGGGCATTTGAACGATGTTTTGTAGTAGCAGAAAGACAATCTAAGTTAAAAATTGTTAAAAGCATGGGATAAGCATGTTAAAGGATGAATTGTGTGTACAAAAAGTGGGGGTTCACTCATCATGTTTTTACTCAATGTTATTATATGTAGTTTTATAGTTATGAATTTATGGGAAAGATATTTTATAATATTAGGTTTTAAGTATGTTAATAATAAATTAATGTGTGTAATTATATTTAAAAGTATTTTTAAAGAATGTTATATACAGATGCAGTTTTAAGAGTTGATGTGTTGGCACTTTAATTTTTCAAGTAGGGAAGTTTGGCGCCTAAAAAGGGTTGTAAAACATTTAAATTTGATGTATGAAATTGGTGCCAAAAAGTATTCAAAAGTTGTTGAGTCAGCTGGTCTGAAGAAGTCTGCATCTTGCAGATGAAAGTGCTTACCATTTTTTGTATCATTTTATGCGGATGTAGTACGAGTGTTTAGTCTGTCATTAAAACTTTTTATTTCATCCTTATTCGAGTCGTGTATCACTCGCAACCTTATAAAGGAGCTTAGATGGAGTGGCCGTCTTTTCGTTTAGGTATCATTTGGGCAGAATACCACAGAGCTACCAAAGTAATGCATTTATTTATTTGTTCACGTTTTGAAATAGTAAAACCAGCAAGGCAAAATACCTCTTCTCAGGAGTGATCAGGGGGTTAAGTGAGTTGCCTCACAGTATACAACAGATATACAGAGTCTAATTTAGGACTACAGCATGAATCTTGCTACTCAGTCAATGCTTTAACCTTCTAAGCTACAACCACCAGTTTCTCCCTCTCTCACATGTCAATAAAAACCAATAGGCACGTTTTAAGTTACATCACCCATTTTTCTCAAGTGGCAGTTTTAATATTCCATGCATTTAGAAAAATATTATTCACCAGCATGTGGAGTCACAAAAGGTTAATAGGATTTGCAGTTTTGTAGATGGATTCAAGTTTCCTTCAGCACTGTACACACACCATACTTTTGGGGGAGTAACTGTGCCTTGCAATGGGCATGTAACAAACCTTGCTCTTGGTCCTGAGGGCAAACATACCCTACTCTTTGGTAAGTTCTTGTATAGCCACAAGCTACAGTTATAGGCTGTTTCTCATTTGTTGATCAAGATGATGCAATATAAGAACACGCTGTCTAGACTAATGTATATTTTTTTAATTTATGTTAGGAAAAAAAATCACATAATTAGAACTTTGACGTTTTTCCTTTGCAAACCATAGATACTGATGAGAATAATTTGTAAATTAGCAGCACATCATCTCTTCATTTAACCCATAATGTCATATATGCTTCCTGATGGCAGAGACTACAAGATGCTATTATTATTATTGTTAATATTATTATTATTGTTACCATTATTATTATTATTATTATTATTTACAAAGCCTTCACCAACAAGTCCTTGAGTTCTACTCAATAAAGATTCATCTTGCTGAGTTCAACTTCTCGGGATCTCACCCTGGTGAAAATTTGAAAAGTGTTTTCTTTTTCCTTTTGCAGGGGGCAAGTACTCTTCGCCTCACCCCCGAACTTACAGTGGATATAAAAAGTCTACATACCCCTGTTAAAATGCCAGGATTTTGTGATATAAAAAAATGAGACTACAACAAATCATTTCAAAATGTTTCCCACTTTTAATGTGACCTATAACCACAATTCAATTGAAAAACAAACAAATGTTAGGGGAAAAAATATAAAAAAGAAAAAAAACATACACTACACTGGTTGCATAAGTGTGTAGACCCTTAAACTAATACTTTGTTCAAGCACCTTTTGATTTAATTACAGCATTCCGTTTTCTTGGGTACACACCTGCCATCAATTAAAGAGACTCTGATTGACCCCAAATAAAGTTCAGCTGTCCTAGTAGGATTTTCCTGACATTTACTTAGTTGCCTGCTACAGCAAAAGCCGTGGTTCGAACTGGACGTCCCTCCAAAATTGATGAAAAGACAAGACACAAAAACTATTCAGGGAGGCTGCCAAGAGACCTACAGTGACACTGAAGGAGCTTCAGGAATTTCTGGCAAGTACTTGTTGTGTACTACATGTGAAAATAATCTCCAGTATTCTCCATATATCTGGGCTATGGGGTAGGGTTGCAAGACGGAAGTCTTTTCTTACACAGAAAAACATCCAGGCCTGGCTAAAATTTGCAAAATAATACAGCATGTCTCCCAAAAGCATGTGGGAAAATGTGTTATGGTCTGATGAGACTAAGGGTGAACATTTTGGCCACAATTCCAAAAGGTACATTTGGTGCAAATTAACACTTCACATCACCAAAAAATACCATCCACATGGTGAAGCATGGTGGTGGCAGTATCATGCTTTGGGTTGCTTTTCTTCAGCTGGAGCTGGGGCTTTAATCAATGTGGAGGGAATTATGAATAGTTCAAAATGCTAGTCATTTTTAGCCCAAAACCTTTAGGCATCTGCTAGAAATCTGAAGATGAAGAGGAATTTCACCTTTCAACACAACAGTGACCCCAAGCATACATCCTAATCAACAAAAGAATGGCTTCATCAGAAGAAAATTAAAGTTTTGGAAAGGCCCAGCCAGAGCCCAGACCTAAATCCAATAGAAAATCTGTGGGGTGTGTGATGCCTATGCCCTGGCCCAGCAATCAAGGAGCCTCAGTCCTCAGCACTAACACCAAAGAGGGTGTCTCATATATGAGGAAAGGATAACAAATAAACACAGTAAAGTGCAATTTCCCTTAAGAGCACACAGAGATCACAGTCAGTCTGGGGCTGGTCACTCCCTTGCTCCCCAGGTCCCCAATAAGACTCCCCACTGGCACAGCTGTAGGGTCCAGATCTCAGCCTAGCTGGGCAAGTTAAAATCTCCAGCACCCTCTCTGTCCAACCAGTGCTTTGTGTCCCTGCCCAAGTAGCTGACACACACACATGCACTTTGAAATATGAGCTTACACAACCACACAGACACGTCTGGGGAAGGCTGGCACATGTTCTCCAGTTGTGTCCCCTTTTACCCAGACTACATGGTAGGAATTACTGCCACCACCCAGCTAATATTATCAGCTACCCAAAGGCCCTTAAAAGGGTGTCCAATTATTACTGTACAATATTATTATCCAATTGGTAAGTGTGAATAATCAGTCACAGGCTTATTAGAGTGACTTGGTACAGGATCCTTAAATACATGCAATGCACTCTTAGAGCTTCACTTATCTCTACACAAACCAGACACAGTTAAAAGGTTTTAAAATATTTAATAATAAATAATTAAAACAACAAGACAATACTTTCTACTATACAGTGCTAGTCACAAGTTCAGAGATCACACAGAAATGCTTAAAATAAATCAGTAGTACAGTTCTGACATCACAGAAAACACTTAGTCTGAACTTTCTAATTTCTAGCTCTCTAAAAGAAAACACAAGTCTAAGATAACTTACATAAGACACAGGCAGAGTGCTGAGTTGGATAGTCAAACAAAAATCCTTAATAATCTCTGGTTCTCACTGTTTAAACTGAAACTGCAGTCCTGCTAAACATTACATCATCTTTTATACTTTCCTGGTGTTCCCAGGCTGACAGAAACTGCATTTACATTATTTTACACTTAGAGCAATAAAGGACATTCCATATGTAAATTCCGGTCATTAACTTTAGCCTTAAAACAATAGGCAGGATGCTTACTCCAGACTCATTGACTCAAGATTCTAACTTCAAAGGAACAGACATAAAGTAATTTTAATTTCAAAGGACCAACAAGAAATGCTTGACTTAGCATTCTTTACAGCAGAGGGCAATGTTGCCACATTGTTTTAAGTTCAACAAGCCTGTGATTCACCTTCATATTTACAAATGATAGAATTATGTATAAATCTATCTGGCTAGGCTGGCAGCCTTTACCCTTCTCTACCAGTCTTCACAGGGTGACCTGAAGAGGGATGTGCACAAGAGATGCCCTCACAATCTGACAGATTTGGAGCGCTTTTGCAAGGAAGAGTGGGCAAATATTGCCAAGTCAATATGTGCCATGCTGATAGACTCCTACTCAAGAAGGCTGAATGCTGCAATTAAATCAAAAGGTGCTTTAACAAAGTATTAGTTTAAGGGTGTGCACACACAACAAAGTATTAGTTTAATGGTGTGCACACTTATGCAACCAGCGTATTGTGTGTTTTTTATTTTTTTATATTTTTCCCCATAACAGATTTGTTTGTTTTTCAATTGAATTGTATAGGTTATAGGTCACATTAAAGGTGGGAAAAGTTTTGAAATGATTTTATTGTGGTCTCATTTTTTATATCACAATAACCTGGCATTTTAACAGAGGCGTGTACACTATTTATACCCACTGTGTATATGTGTGTGTATATATATATATATATATATATATATATATATATATATATATATATATATATATATATATAAAATAATGACTACATGGTTCCACAAACACTGAAGAAAGGAGATATTTGAAAAAGGACAAGAATAGCTGCCTGCACCCATTCAGAAACTGCACTGACAATAACTGCCTATGGAAATGGTGAATGGGGAACTCTGTGTCACAAAGATGAATTGAACTATAAGGACCCCCATTCACTTTATACTTCGTGAGATGTAGGTAGGCCTGAAAAAATGTGGTCATTAAGTAAAAAGAGCTACTTTCCTTGTATGCATAATAAAGTTACTAGTATTAATATTTTACTGAAAACTACTTTGCCTCTTAACAGTTACATGAATAGGTTTCTCTTTTACAGATTAATTCCTAAACTTGATAGCAACAGTGTAGCTATTCAAGTGATGCATCACGTTCATGGTACTGCTACATAAAGGATAAAGAATCATAAAAAAAACTTTTCAAACAGTCTATTGTCTTATCAGTTTTCATGTCCAGAATGGGCTTACCACAAAGTAACAGGTACATTTATATGACTTGTAGAGTCTCACTTATTATACAATAAAAGGTCATTTATAAAAAAATGTGCATGCTGACTGGAAAGAGCAAGCACAGTAACTGTTGCAAATGAAGCATTATCTGCAATACAAATTCTAGCCACTAAACAAAACAACATTAGCTGGAACAATCATAGCTGAAGCTCTGACTGCATCAAAAAAGAGAAACAGTGTCACCAGTTGGCATGGGCAGTGCAGACTTAATGTGATTTGTATTTAAAAATATATGAGTGGTTTACGGCAAGCGGCTGTTGTTCTTATGGCTGCTTACATCTTCAAAAGAACAGGGAAAAAACCTCATGGGAGACAGAAGGTAAACCTAAGTGACACACACTGCAATCACTGGAACATACAAACCCAGTACATGAGCAGCACATCACTCAGATCTCTCTGACACACTACAATATGCACAACAGAAGTAACGCTTATTAATATAATGATATTATTTAGAAAAGGAAAGGAAGTAATGGCACTGTATTACAGTAATAACTCGTGCGGTTATGGTTGAATCCCACATTACCCATGCCCAAGTATCAGTTATTGCTAAAATATAAACTTCAGAACAATGAAAAAGTTAAATTAATGCCATGTGTAATTCTTCAACAAAATAATATGTCAAACTTTCTAAGAATAATGAATATATAAAGGGAAGACTGAAAAAAAGGCATTTGGAATGAAAGAGGGGACTATAATTACTATGCTCAATAACAAAGCTCTATTACAAGATTAACATGGCATCAGACTGAACTTTGTTGGCACATTTTTCTTCTACTTCTCCACATCTCATATGCATAGTATTACCTTTACAATAATGTACTAGGCTTGAAAATGAATTGTTAATAAGGCTTCTGAATCTTACTTGCTGCAGGAGGAATGAGAACAATTATAACTAAAATGGGAATCCATGCTACCCTCATATGCAACTAGTGACAGGGACCGAGGATCTATTTATTTAGATGAATATTGTTCGAAATTATGGTTAGTCAAACAGCAGATTCTCTTTGTTTTTAATAGTCCTTATGGGGGAAGGGTAACTATAAGTCTTAGAAAAGATCAAACACCCTGACAGAACTCCTAAGCATACAATATGAACAACTAACTAAGCTAATTCACTTTTTATTTATTTTTTAACAACTGCCTGAAGAAGTCCACAAACGGAGCAAGTAATTCATATAGATATCTGAGGTGTTAAACACAATTCAAGTCTCAGTATCATTAATACCTATAACTAAATCAGTATTATGTAATACTAAGTCTGACTTATATATTATGGGAAAAAAAATCTAAAGATAAAACAAATTAAATGGAGTCCATTTTAATTTTAATTCTGACAATAGAACCCTTTTTGAGTTGTATTATAATAATAATAATAATAATAATAATAGCAATAATAATACAAAACATAATAATAAAAACTATGTTTACAGGCATTCAGTGGATCCTGCTATGCTAGAACAAATACATTTATGCAGATGATCTAATGCTAAGTACAGAGAACATGTCAGAACAATCTCACACCTCATTAATTTTGCTCCCTGCCCCAAAAGGTCATGATTGGCGATACCAGCTTAGTTTACAAAAGTCTAAAAGATTAAGGCCAGGATACACAAAGGTACTGCAACATGTATGCGGTACCTTCTCCTGATTCACCAACTGCTCTAGCATGTTGCTGTACAGTGCTCTAGCACAAAGATGTGCAACACCACACAGAGCTGGCCCCTTGGCAGTCCAGAATACTAATGAGGCATTCAAGGGATAGATACTTGCTAATTAGCCATGTTCCCTCTCCCCAGAACTTCTTCCAGGAAGTCATCTGCATGCAGAATGATTCAAGAAATCACTCAGCCATGTAGATCAGCCACCTGCTGCAACCATGATATGGGGTTAGGGGTTGAGAGTAAGTGCTGTGATGGCTCCAACAGCAGGATGAGAGGATGGGAGGATGGACTAGACACTAGGGCATACTAGATAGGTGCTGTAAATGCACTTCAACTATTATGGGTGGATGGGGGACCACAGGAGGGCAGACAGGTCAGGGACAAGCACAGTGACTTTGGTGTGTGTGTGTGTGTGTGTGTGTGTGTGTGTGTGTGTGTGTGTGTGTGTGTGTGTGTGTGTGTGTCTGTTTGTTCATGTTTATTGTATTTGTAGGTGGTGAAGATTGACTGAGGGGGGAATACCATTGCCTACACAAACAGCAGTTTACTACCATGATGTGCATGTTTCAATAGCAAATGCAGTTCAGAGACATGCAAATTAGTGAATAATGAGGTCTTAACTTGATGCAGTTACCATGTCTCTGAACTGGAAATTCACACACGTTATTGGAGCAGAGCCTTTTAGCATAAACTGTACTGCTCATACCAGGCCCTCTAATGAATTCTAGGGTAAGTCTAAAACAAAGACTATTGACTGAAAACACTATGTAGGAAGGTCACTGTGTGTACCTGCTGCACACCACTCTGTGCACAGTACTGTAGGAATGTCACTGTGTATACCTGCTGCACACCACTCTGTGCACAGTACTGTAGGAAGGTCACTGTGTGTACCTGCTGCACACCACTCTGTGCACAGTACTGTAGGAATGTCATCGTGTGTACCTGCTGCACACCACACTGTGCACAGTACTGTAGGAATGTCACCGTGTGTACCTGCTGCACACCACTCTGTGCACAGTACTGTAGGAAGGTCACTGTGTGTACCTGCTGCACACCACTCTGTGTTGAAAGTACTGTAGGAATGTCACCGTGTGTACCTGCTGCACACCACTCTGTGCACAGTACTGTAGGAAGGTCACTGTGTGTACCTGCTGCACACCACTCTGTGCACAGTACTGTAGATGGAACACAGACCATGTGCAGTAACTTACGTGCACCAAACTGCAGATATTGTATATCCCTGCTGGTGACAGGATAAAACCAGCAAAAATAAAAATAAAATCCTTTTCCTTTCCCTGCACTCAGTGTGCCTGTTGGGCACCTTCCCAGTGTGGGGACAACTGGAGTCTGCACTTAAACATGAGTGGGCCTAGTCTGTAGAATGGTGAAGTCAGAACCACAAGACACTGGGATGAGGGCTGTCCTGCCACATTATGATAGAAAATGGAGATCAAATTCCCTCCACTGCTACCTGGATGAAAAGCCCCTCCATCTGACTGTAGTATAACCTCAAGGTATATGGCAGACTATTGATGTTTGGCAGGCATGTGGAGTGAAATGTTTCAGAAAAACATTAACATTATACTGAACTTTTATCTGTTAATTTTGTATTTGTTGAATGGTGTAAAGAACAGATTCACATATACCTTTTTCAGCCTCACTGAGGAAGCAATGTCTGGTTAAGTCACTTGCTCACAGCCACACATCAAATGGAGCCTGTGGGAATCAAACTTTGGACTACAGAAAGACTCTCATTACCAGCTTATACCCATAATACTCTAAGATACCCGGTACTCTAATCTTCTGTGCTGCCACTAATTGTGACCAATAACAATGATGTTGTTGCTGTGTCTTTCGGCTTTTCCCAGTTAGGGGTCGCCACAGTGGAATTCCGGTCCGCTAATGATTGGCAGTAGATTTTTACGTGCTGAGTTGCCAGCCCTGATGCACAACCCTCAACGAAGGTACGCCCATTCACACATGTCTACACACAGGAGATGCTCTAGCTGAGAATCGAACAAGGCAACGTCTTACTGTGAGGTGACAACGCTACCGCAGCACCACCACTGCAGCATACCAATAACAATGATAACTGATAATAATAAATGATGCATTAACTGAATACAGACAAATACTGCAAGAAGGATGGTTCTTGTATTAGTCACAATTTAGCTAAAAAGGGAGCAAAACTAATGTCAGTGTGGCATGTATAAAACAAAAGATTACTACGAAGTTATTGGAATTATCAAAGGAAATATTTGTGATAAAAGTTTAATGGGATGGATTAAGCCCAGCTACATAACTTGAAATTATAGCAATTTTCTTCATTGAAGTATACTATAAAGGATTATAATCAGGTCTCAGATTATAACTGAATTATTATGTGTTTGAGACATTGAGCCCAAGAAATATACCTGGAGAGTGAAGCTTCCATGCTAACAACAGACAATAAGGGTCATGATTAGAGATCTGATCATAATTCTTTGTAGTGCATGGAGCAGTATCTTCTCCATGCACTACCTGTTACAAAAAAGTGTCAGAGCACTAAATGTGTTACTGGCTTTGAAAGCCAGTAGAGCACATAGGCAAAGAGCTGCATACTTTTTACTTTCTTTGCTTAAGGATTCTGGGCAATTTCAAGAATAATGGGGGCAAAAAAGATCAAAACCAAGGTCAGTTTTTAAATATTGCTGTAATTCACTAAAAAAATAATAGAACATAGTGTTGCATCAGCATGCATACTTTGTACACCCTAATGTTTGGCATTATTGACTGTAATCCTCAGTGATTACCAGAAAATCAAAATTTTATGAGATGGGGCATGAATATGAGGTAAAATCAGGGATACTGTGCAAAATCAGGGTCAGCTGAGCAGCTAATGAAGGTTGGAAGGTCTAACCGAAAGTGCTTACCAATACATTTTATTCATTACTTCATGTCTGAGTACTCTCTTTTGGTAGAGAGGTACACCAGGCAGAAATTATGTGCTTCTCTGGCAGAAGATAAACAGCTTTTGGGCATTTTGTTCTATCACACTTTCTGTTTGTAAGTGTGGCAGAGTGAAATTCTATCAGTTTTTAAAAGATGTTTTACCTTGTGCTGCTGTTCTTTGCTAGCCGGCACTGTCCTCTATTAGTCCCTTGTATGAAACCTGTATGTGTATGAAATTAATAATGCTTATGGTGTCCTTAACAAGCTTTTGCTAAGCACCATAATCTCTGTTATAGTATTTTGTGTTATGGAATCACACAAGTTTATCTTTTTCACAAGTTTGGAGTGTAAATGGAATGCTTCATGCACTACAGGTTGAGTATGGTACGAGGGAAGGGGTATAAGAATCCATATTATTAATGGTGTATATCCGATGAATTGTTCATTTCTATAAACACTGTTCACTGTATTGTGATGTAAATCTATTGTATTTTTTTTTGCCAAGTATAATTTTGAAAACAAGTATCCATAAATCACACACAACTTAATTCAAGTTCAACAAACAGACCCTTGTGAATCAAAAGTATTCTACATGTGGATAGTGAATTAATGCACTCATCTTTGTGACTTTTCTACTCATCCTAGGTAGTGGATACCAGCCACTGAGTGCTACTGTCATGAAAGTGACTAAATGTTGGGATTTTCTCAGAGAATAAATCTCTGTTCGATATTAGGTTAGTGCTTAAAAGCAGTACAGAATGTGAGTAACATGTTTATATAATGTTACTAGGTTAGTGCTTAGAAGCAGTACAGAATGTGAGTAACACATTTATGTAATGTTATTAGGTTAGTGTTTAAAAGCAGTACAGAATGTGAGTAACATGTTTATATAATGTTACTAGGTTAGTGCTTAAAAGCAGCACAGAATGTAACACATTTATGTAATGTTATTAGGTTAGTGTTTAAAAGCAGTACAGAATGTGAGTAACATGTTTATATAATGTTACTAGGTTAGTGCTTAAAAGCAGTACAGAATGTGAGTAACATGTTTATATAATGTTATTAGGTTAGTGCTTAAAAGCAGTACAGAATGTAACACATTTATGTAATGTTATTAGGTTAGTGTTTAAAAGCAGTACAAAATGTGAGTAACATGTTTATATAATGTTACTAGGTTAGTGCTTAAAAGCAGTACAGAATGTAACACATTTATGTAATGTTATTAGGTTAGTGTTTAAAAGCAGTACAGAATGTGAGTAACATGTTTATATAATGTTACTAGGTTAGTGCTTAAAAGCAGTACAGAATGTAACACATTTATGTAATGTTATTAGGTTAGTGTTTAAAAGCAGTACAGAATGTGAGTAACATGTTTATATAATGTTACTAGGTTAGTGCTTAAAAGCAGTACAGAATGTAACACATTTATGTAATGTTATTAGGTTAGTGTTTAAAAGCAGTACAGAATGTGAGTAACACATTTATGTAATGTTATTAGGTTAGTGCTTAAAAGCAGTACAGAATTCGAGTAAAATGTTTATATAATGTTACTAGGTTAGTGCTTATAAGCAGTACAGAATGTAACACATTTATGTAATGTTATTAGGTTAGTGCTTAAAAGCAGTACGGAATGTAACACATTTATGTAATGTTGCAGTACAGAATGTGAATAACACATTTATGTAATGTTATTAACACATTTATGTAATGTTATTAGGTTAGTGTTTAAATGCTGTACGGAATGTAACATCTTTATGTAATGCCGCTCATTTATGCTGATTACATCAGTTTCTGAAGTAAATAATTGTCTTAGAAACATTTATCTTTCTTACATGGGAAAGCAGCTGCCGATCAGGATCTGTAAAATAGAGGCACAGCTAGTGACACTCATTTCTTCCCTTATCGTGGAGCAGGTCCTAGAGGTTCACAATCCATGTCAGATTATCTCCCAGGTGTACATTGTCATCAGGAACATACCTCATTTTAACCCTTAAAAAGTCTATACCCCACACAGCTCTGCACTAAAAGGTCCTGTGATACAGTCAGTGTTAAGAAGTTTTTAAACTGATATCCATGGTAAATAATACTGATTAATACTAATTCATCAAAACAACTTTAAAGTATAACATAACACATTTTAACCATAATGTGAGCTTCCTAGTTGAAGTTGTTAGTAAGCTGTTAGTAAGAGTTCCATATTTTGCCCATTTTTTCCACATTATGAGAGTAAGAGTTCCACATTTTACATAATTTTTCCACATGAGAGGTAGTGTTCCACATTCTGGAGATGTAAGTCTGAGAGCTATGCATATCAGATCTATAACACACCTAAACGTGCTAAAAAAATACATTTATGTTTAACAGAGCATATCAACATTTAAACAACAAAGAAAACTAACAATATATATATATATATATATATATATATGTTTCTTTTACAGTTTTCCATTTATTTTTACATTTATCATATGGTATGGAATGAGAGAAGTGTGAAGGTCTCTACCTGTTTTCATGGGTTCATAAGTATATACTAGGCTAACTAGGTCACTTCTCTACCTCATGTCCCAAGTGTTCTCTCCATCCATCTGCTTCACTCTAAAATAAGTGAACCAATTACATAGTAAATCTGACTACTGCTGCTACAAAAGTTATCATATCCCACTACCTAAAGGACTTGCACACCTGAATTTCACTTGCAGTTGCAAAAGTTCACAAGGAACAATACATTGAGTTAAATCTATGTAAAGCAATTTCCAAGACTCAAACTAATAATTTGTGAAGTCATGCATTAGTGTGGTCTGTTTTGTAGTGTTGAATTTGCTTGAAGAATAACCCCACCCTCATGAACTCACCCACATTCACAGGCCTTTAACTGCTGAAGGTGAAGCTAAATTAACACTAGCATATCTTACTCTTATCAGTGTAATAGATCCCCGCAAAGATTCAGAAAAGCCCATAACCATAATATTAAATGCTGTGACTTAAGTCAAGCATTTAGAGTTCAGAGACCCTGTCTTTGTATCCATGAACATCCTACCTCACTGATTTGTTTTTGGTTGTAAACCATCCGGGGTGGGTCTTCTCGTTCTGTTTGCTTTGCTTTTCTCTCTCTGCCCCTATATTCCACCCACTCCCAGCATCTCTACTCATATCCCAAGCAAACCACACCCCTTATTCCTATGATCCAATTATATTCAACTCTACCTTGTCCACAACCAAATTTCATTTACACCTTACCTACTTTTATTTAGCCAAACTTATCTGCTTTCCCTTAAATCCATCACCTTGAATTCTCACCCCCCCTTCTATACTTTATGGCATCGTACTCTGCTTCACCATCACAACACAATCACCACCTCAAACTATCTTACATTAACTCCAGACTTATCACCTTCTCTTCTACTATATACACATCAAACGAACATCGCACCATAATTTCACTACTGACCAATCACATCACCCCCACCCCTCCTTATTACAAACTACAAGGCAAAACACCTAACCACATTGTCAAAGCCCACCCTGAAGTCAAAACATTTCCAATGTTACCTTAAGCTGCTTAAATATCACTATATAGTATACATCTCTGTTTACATCTGATAGCACATTCTAACACATAAATACCACTTTTACTATTTTTAACCCACCATCACAGTTGATGTGCTCATTCTAACCTGCCTAACCTCTTTACTCTTAATTCTCAACCTCACTACAACTATATACTTGCATACCCTCACAGACCAATTCACATCAACAACCTCCTCCAACTATCTCCCCAATAAACACAGCTTCTCAAATATTTTCTCACATCTTTTCCCCTATTCCCTCCTATATTATTCAAGCCACAAATTGGCCTCCACACCTCTTATGAAACCACACTTGACACCATCACCTATTAATAAAAAACACTTCCCATGGTACTCATTCCTCATTACATATCTTCTCAAATGTGAAGACATACATCCTAACCACAAGAGTAACCTCAAAGATTTAAACATACTTACACTGAACCTTATAAATATATGTAATAAAATAGCCCCACTGCATGACTGGATTGCTCAATATCAACCTGACATACTAGCCCTTACCAAAATATGGATACACCCCAGTGTAAAAGACTCTGAAATAATGCCTTCAAACTTTGCAATAACCAGAAGAGATCTAATAAAAGGGAGGAGGGATAGCCCTCTACGTTCAACATCACACCCTACACCAGTAATATACCCATCTTTTCTAATGCTGAAGTACTAATCTATTTGTTGAACCTCAACACATCAAAAAGGATGTGTATAATAGTAATATATATCCCACCAGGTCACAATATACCAGTGTTGGAAAATATTTTATCCTGGACATCCCAAACAATAAACCTCAACAATAATCTTAGGAGATGTAAATATAGATTGGCAAACTATAGCTTCCAACTCCCCCACAAATAGTGTAAATCTGTATGTTTTTTCTCAGCTTGCCAATACCCCAACAAGATACAGCAAAGATCTTACCTGCCAATCCACCCTAGATTGGATCCTAGTATCACACACCACCAATTACCACTTTTCCAGTACACTGTCTAGCTCCTTCAGCGATCATCTAAGCTTATTCCCTTAGAACAAACTTCCAACAACTAAGAGTTGTTGTTTGTCTTTCGGCTTTTCCTGGTTAGGGGTCATCACAGCGGAACTCCGATCTGCTAATGATTGGCAGTAGACTTTTACAACTAAGAGTACACACTGTAAAATCAGTTAGGAACTCAACTAATTTTTGTCAACATAAATTCAATAATCTCCTACATGAAATAGACTGAACACCCCTTAAATGACTACCCCTTAATGATGCTGTACTATACTTTAATAACTCCTTCCTTCACATACTTAATACACGAGCTCCCATTCATATGAAAAGAATCAAAAAGAGCTCAGCTCCATGGCTCTCTAAGGAATGTAAACACCTGATGAAGCAAAGGGACCTAGACTGGATAACCTGGAAACAAAACAAAAATGAACAAAATCATGTTAATTTGAAAACACTACGTAACAAAGTGACAAAACTAATCAACAGAGATAAGAAGTCATACTATTCCCAGCTTCATCCTCAGCTTAAAATGAACCCCAATAAAGTTTGGCACTCCATATCTTCTCTACTTAACCCTGGAACAAACAAGGAGCACAACCTGTCATCTGATACCCCTTCATCACAAATAGCTGAAAACGTTAACAAGCACTTCATAAAACCGATATCAGACCTACTAACAGCCCTAATCCTGGACCCCCCACACCCTTCAACCTATTCAGACACCAGCCTTAGACCATCAGCTACTTCTAACCCTATCATGAATAACTCACCTACTCAACAAAATGTCACATGACCCCATTCTCATTTTAGCCCATGCCCACTGACACCATTAAGAAACTGCTACAAAAACTAAAACCCTGCTCCACTGATAATCTTCCATCATACTACCTCAAACTAGATGCCAACTCGATCGCCTACCCAATCAGTATCCTTATAAATAGGTCTTTATCAAAATCAGAAGTATCTATTATATGGAAACAATCTCACATCACCCCATCCATAAAGGAGTCAATTCTTTTGATCCATCCAATTTTTGTCTTATATCCATCTTGTCACTCATATCCAAAATTCTCGAGTGAGGTATCCATCAGGAGATAATGCAATACCTATTGAAAAACAATCTTTTAACAAAACCCCAACATGGCTTCTGACACAGCTACAGCCCTATTATCCTTTGCAGACACTGTGAACAAGGCCAGAGATGCAGGATGCTATACAGCTTCAGTATTCCTTGATCTCTTCAAGGCCTTTAGCACAGTGTCTCACCCCTTACTATTGAACACACTGTCTAACTTAGGCTTCTCACATAACACAGTAAAATTGTTTAAGAGCTACCTCAAGGATCGTAATCAAGCAGTAAAATGGTCCAAAGAACTCTCACCCTTTATTCACAACCTACTGGAGTCCCTCAAGGCTCCATTCTCAGACCCCTAATCTTCAACATTTTCACAAACAACCTTTACACTGCCTCTCACCCTGAAACCCTCATTCACTATGCTGATGATTCCATCATAATCTGTAATGCTCAATCACTACCAGAACTACTTTCAAAAACTCAACAGTCCTTTACTACACTCTAATCCTGGCTAAGAAATGCCCAGCTCTTTCTGAATCCAAAGAAGACTAAACTGGTACTCTTTCACCTCAAAAACACCTCCCCTGTCACTGATCATTTCAGCATCCTTGCATCTGACAGCACTGCCGTAGAAATAGTAAATTAAACCAAACTTCTAGGAGTTATCATTGACAATAAATCTTCATTCGACCCCCATATACAGCAAAATGTAAAAAAAAAAAAATTATCAAAAACTGAGAACCATATAGAAATAAACATTTATTTACTGCAGCAACCAAAACTACCCTTGCAAAAACATTTTAACTTCCATCCCTTCTTTATGGTGCTCCTATACTAACTTACAAACTTCTACACTAAGCAAGATGGAACAGTGCTACAACAAAGTTGCAAAGTTTGTCGCAAACTCTAAATAACAATCACACCACTGTAAACCACTATTAGAACTAAAGTGGCTAGAACTCCCCAAAGAACTTCCCTTTACTCAGCTATCCACCTTGCACAACCTTATTTTCAAGCCTACTGCCTGCCCTGCACTAGCCAATCTAGTCACACCTTACACAACAAATTGATCCCTACGATCAGAAGACAAAAATCTCGTAGCTATCTCAAAACCTATAAGAAAACCAGATCATGCTCTGTATTCATACTCTATCTCTTTACTGTGGAATTCACTACCTCTAGCTACCAGGTCTATGCCTGGCTTAACTCATTTCAAAGCCTCTTTAAAAAATCATCTCAAAAATATATTTCTCTGCTCCTACATAAAGCCTGTCTAATGCTCAGCTTTTTGTCTTCTTCCACATTAGCCTCATCCTCCTCTTCTGTCACATTTCACTCCCTCGTAGTCTGCAAGATCCTAAGGCACTCCTAACTCCTTCTCTGTTTCTATACTATATCCTTAAGCTACTGCTCAGACTGTAATACCTCTATTCTTCTTAGCTGTCTAACTGTCTTTCTGCATCACTAACTTTCTGGCTATTATTTTTCTAACTGAAACCAACATGCTACTTTTTCATGTACTGTAACAGTCAATGTCACACGCTGCACTACCTACATACTGTTTTGGACGCTCTCTACTCATAGGCTATGTATATGGTGAGAGTGACTATTATTGTCTATTATGTTTTAACTCAATAGAACTGTCTAGATGTGTAGTATATATTGTAATATCTAGATGTGTAGTATATATTGTAATATCTAGATGTGTAGTATATATTGTAATATCTAGATGTGTAGTATATATTGTAATATCTAGATGTGTAGTATATATTGTAATATCTAGATGTGTAGTATATATTGTAATATCTAGATGTGTAGTATATATTGTAATATCTAGATGTGTAGTATATATTGTAATATCTAGATGTGTAGTATATATTGTAATATCTAGATGTGTAGTATATATTGTAATATCTAGCATAGTTTATGTTCTTTCAACTTATTTTTGTATAGTATTTCTAATGTAATTTGTATTGTATTGGATTATACTGTATTTGTATTGTACATGCATGTGGAGCTTTTCTCCCCAGGCCTCTGCTGAAACAGGGTTCTGTAGACCCAGTCAGACCACCCCGGTAAACAAATGTCAAATAAAAATAAATAAAATAAGCACCAGGTCCTAGCTGTGCAGTCCAACACAACTGTATCCCTATGTACCATGGGCATTTATTAGGAGGGGGTATGTTAGTTTGGGTATTACTGTCTGGCTTTGTCTATCAGACATGGGGCCAAACCCCAGATGAATTTCCAATTTCCCATCCATTAGGTTATGCTTAAGTAGTGTGAGGGATGGATTCTGTTTTGCATGCATGGGGGGCCTGTTCCAGACCATGGGGATCCTCTGAGACACACATTTGTCTCACCAACATGTCTTACTTATGTCACAAGCAAAATTAAAATCCTTTTATCTAGTGGTTCTGATGCTGTTCATTTTGCAGATGTGCAAAAGGTCCTTCAGAGATGGATCTGAGGATGCCTTGTATGCCAAGCATAGATTGCCTCTCAGTAACTTGTAGGAGGCAGAGTATAGACCTATGACCTATAAGCATAGGTAAAGGGATACGACTTTACTCAGACCTTCATTAAAATAATTGCACATAGAGATAATCACAGTGCTTCAAATATTTATACAGCAACTTTTCTGCCGGAGATTTTATCAAGAGTACTAGAATTGTTCCAAAGTTACTCTGCACCGGGATGTTTTTTTCTGTCAGCGGGTACACTAATTTAAAAAATATGTCAAAAACACAGCTGTAACATTAAAGGCCTTATTGGAAGAGCTGGGCTTCATTAACTTATAAAGACAGAGCATGACTGGTAAAGATACTTCACATAATCATTTGTCTTTTGCAAATCACATTCTACTAATGTCATGGCTAAGAACTCACAAACAATTTTGTATCACATCCTGCATCCAAGAAGTATAATTAAGAAAGTTATAACCTTCTATAATTATGTTAAGCTAAGTGACTTCTAATGGAAATGCAATAGAAGGCATATGCCCTGTGCAAACATTAATAACAATATCGTAATATAATAACTGCACAGGTAATAACAAAAAATCTTAGGGTACTGTTTTCTGAATGCACAATCCTTTAGCACTTTAGTTTGTTTTAATAATATGCATTGTCCTGACACCCAAAATCATACAGTTATATAGCAATCATATAAAATAATATAAATAAAAATCATATCCATTTGGTCCTATAAATCTTCCTCGAATCTACTTCCACTTAGCCATCCCTCTTCTCCTCACTGAAGTTCAGCTTACTATGATTTTGTATGTGTTATTTTGCATGTTTATACATGTGACGTCCGTGCACTGGCCCAGTAATCAAGGAGCCTCAATCCTCACCGCTAACACCAGTGAGGGGCTTCCACATTGGGAAGGATAACAAATACACATACAGTAAAGTACAATTTCTCTTAAGGGAACACAGAGATCACAGTCAGTCTGGGGCTGTTTTCTCCCTTTCTCTATAGATCCCCAATAAGACTCCCCACTGACACAGCTATACAGTAAAGATCTCAGCCTAGTGGTCAAGCTAAAACCTCCAGCACCCTATCTGTCCATCAGTGCTTTGTGTCCCTGCCCAACTAGCTGACACACACAAACTTTGAGATATGAGTTATATACAAACACACAAACACTCCTGGGGAAGGCTGGCACAAGTTCTTCAGCTATGCCCCCTTCTCTGCCAAGCTATAAGGTATAACTCACTGCCACCAACCACTAATATCAGCTACTAATAAGGCCCTTAACAAAGGGTGTCCATTTATTACTGTGCAATATTATTATCTGAATAGAAAGTGTGACTGAGCAGCAAGACTATTGGAGTGGATTTGTACAGTATCACTATATACATGCAATGTACTCTAGAGCTTAAATTATCTCTACACAAAACAGCCACAGTTGAATGGTTTAAAAATATTTAATAATAAATAATAGAAACATAAGACAATACTTCTTATATTCAGTGCTAGTCAAGAGTTCAGAGATCAGAAAATGCTTAAAATAATACAGTAGAAAAGTTCTGACATCAATACAGAAAACAGCTAGACTAAATTTACTATTTTCTATCTATATCTAAGAGCAATCACAGTTCTAAACAAACTTACATATAGAGCAAAGCAGAGTACTGGCGAGTTGTTGTCAGCTTTAGACAAAATCCAAAATGCTCTGTCTCTGTCTCTGAGAAAGTCCTTTAAATTGATAATACATTCTGCTGACTCATTTTAGATTACAGAAACAACAAGGAGCAATCCAGGACCACCAAGACTTCAAGTAAAAACAAAAATTTATTAAGATGTTAGCGCTTTCACGCCAATGACTCGCCACATCATTAGACAAAATTCAATACTACACATACACTTTATATACTAAAAACAATTAAAAAATTTAGCAATTAATCAATAAAACAATTAATCAATGAATTAGCTTGTGTTCCTTGAATAAGGGTTTTAAAAGCACATAGGCGTTAAGTCCTGGACTTCTGTGTGCCTGTAACTTCATAATCCACCTACTTTCAGCCTTCTCAATAAAATTATTCAGATTGCCACCCCTTCTCTTCACATCAATACACTGTAACACTAAAAAGCTAAAAGAATGGTCATTAAAAGTTTGTACATGCCTAAACAACAGACTATTAACATCTTTATTTCTTATATAGCCAACATGTTCCAAAATTCACTCCTTTAAAGTCCTAATAATTTTACCTATATAAAAACTAGTGCATTTTGTACAAGATGCAAGGTAAATAAGATGTCTACTAGTACAATATGCATAAAATTTAGGATTGAACACAAAATCATTGGATGGATGTGCAAATATTTTTACATCTGAAATATAAGGACAAGCTGCACAATTCCTACAAATAAAAGTACCTAATCTACTTGATACAGAACTAACATTACTCTTTCTACCATAACAGAGTTGCCTCTTGAGAGACATTCCATTCTTAAATTAAAAACATGGCTCAGCACCTACAATATCAAAAATTGAACTATCCGAAGTGAGTATGGGCAAATTCCTACGTATTACATCACATATGATCCCAACATCACTAGTATAATTAATAACTGATCTAACCTGTCCCCTATCAGAGGTTCTCTTATTAGCATGTATATTATTATTCCTACTGGAGAAGTATGGTTTAGCTGAGTCAGATCTAGCCTCATTTGCCTCTCTAACTGCTTAATCCACATCATTAGCAGAATACCCTCATGCTTGCAATTCATGTTTAAATGTACCTAAAGCAACATTTAAAACATTGTTACTGGTATGCAGTCTGGAAGCCCTAAAGGCTTGATTCTTAGCTATGTTCCTAAAAACATGTGACAAATGCATACTGGTACGATGAAGCAATGTATTCCTTCTACATGATTTCCTATACATTGAGGTTTGTAACAATCCTCTTCCATTCGTATATAAATGGACATGTAAAAAAATCTATATTTTCCAATTGGGCATTAGTCATAAACCTCAAAAAGCTAGTAATAGACTCAAGGTAAACTACAAAGGAGTCCAATTCAGAAACAATCCCATTCCATAGAAAAATATGTCGTCCACAAATCTCCTAAACAAATTTAACTGTGAAAAGTAACCATGGGAAGCAAACACAAATTCATCCTCCCAATTAGCCATAACAAGGTTGGCGTAGCTATAGCCACATGAGGTGCCCATAACCATGCCAACCTTCTGTAAGTAAATACAACCATCACACATAAACCCATTATTCTCAAGAATGAGATCCAAAAGTGTACAAATAAAAAACATCATATTATGAGAATAATCACTATGTTTATGTAGAAAAAGTCTCACTTCCTCTACAGCTTCTGTATTTGGGATCACTTTTAGCTTTTTGGTGTTACAGTGTATTGATGTGAAAAGCAGGGGTGGTGATCTGAATAATTTTATTGAGAAGGCTTCTTAACAAGTCTCTGGTTTTCCCAGGCTAACAGAAACTCAGAATTTAGCATGGCTTTGATCTTGCATCTGGTCAGGAAACCACAGTAATTAAATACATTATAAATGTAAAGTCAAGCAATTAACTCTGGTCTCAAAACAATAAAAATAATCTGCTGGTTCAGACACCATGGATCTGAGTACAAGGCTTGACTTATCAGCTTTCTTCCAGCAGGGTGCACTGTTGTTACATTTTTGACGTTCAAGATTTAACACCATTTTCTTCCATTTAAGAGAACAAGCCTGTGGCTTATATTAATATTTACAAATGACAGAATTATCTACAAAATTCTATCTAGCTAGGCTGGCAGCCTTCACATATCTTCACCCCCCCCCCCAGGGAGAACTCAAGCTAGTTTTTCAAGTGTCCCTTGAGAAATGTTGCTTGAGAGGGTTAGTTCTATCTGAGTATACCTTACCCCATTCCCTGTCTTGAGAGCCAATCTACATTGGAATTGCTACTCATACTGAGGTGCTGCACTGACATATCATATGCTTGCAACCCTAGGCTCCATCTTAGCAACTTGGCATATTGCTGGCTGGCTCTGTTTAACCATGTTAGGGGATTGTGATCTGTCTCTACAGTGAACTTTCTTCCATACAGATAAGGCTGACGTGTCTGCAGTGCCCACACAATGGCTAGACATTCCTTTTCTACAGCTGCATAGCCTTCCTCCCTGGGCTGGAGCCTATGACTGAGGTAAACCACTGGGTGCTCTTCTCCCTCTGAAGAAATCAGGCTAAGTACAGCCCCCACCCCATGGTTCGAAGCATCCACCTGCACAACAAATGCATTGCTGTAATTTGGACTGGCTAACATAGGGGGTCCTCCCAAAGCTTCTTTAATCTTCTGGAATGCCTGCTCATATGCTGTGGTTCACACTACCTTATCTGGGCTGTTCGTCCTTGTCAGGTCTGTGAGGGGAGCAGCTATGGTACTATAAATGGGGATGAACTTTCTGTAGTACCCTGCTATCCCTAAGAATGCCCTCACCTGCTTTTTGGTAACAGGTGCAGGCCATGCCTGAATGGCTTCCACCTTGGCAGGTTCTTGCCTGATCTTACCACTCCCCACTCTATGTCCCAGATAGGAGACCTCTGCCATACCCACCTTACATTCGCTGGGGTTAATGGTCAGCCCTGCCATCTGTAGTCTGCCCAGCACCTCCCTGACAGGTTAAAGGTGCTGTTGCCAGGAATTTCTGTAGATGGCAATATCATCTAGGTAACCAAGGGCAAACCCTCCTGCTCCTACTAGGATATGATCTACCAGCCTCTTGAAAGTTTCTGGGGCATTTTTCATCCCAAAGGGCATCTTTGTGAACTCATACAAGCCAAAAGGGGTCACAAAGGCTGACTTCTTTCTAGCACTGGGAGTCAATGGCACCTGCCCATGGTTTAGGACATAATGCTACAACAGACTCCTTGTGAGATTCACACTCACCCTCCCACTCATCACAAATTAAATCTAGAGGTCCTATCACCCTATGCCCATACAGCAATGCAAAGGGTAAAAAGCCTGTGGATTCCTGGGGAACCTCTCTGTAAGCAAACAACAGATGGGGCAAATATTTGTCCCACTCCCTCTTAAACTGGTCTGCAAATGCCCGTAGCATGGACTTGATTGTAGAGTTTTACCACTCAACAAGACCATTAGTCTGGGGATGGTAGGGAGTGGTCTTCAAGTGCTTCACCCCACAGTACTTCCACAGACAAACCAGCAGATCTGACAAGAAATTGGCACCTCTGTTAGTCAGTATTTCTTTTGGGAAACCTACCCTGCTGAAAATCTCTAACAAAGCATTTGCCACCTTTTCTGCCTCAATGGAGGACAAAGCCACTGCCTCAGGGTATCTTGTAGAATAATCTACTACCACTGAGAAATACTTTTTCCCTGTGGAACATGGGATACTCAGAGGCCCCCCCAATATCCAGAGCTACCATCTGAAATGGCTCCTCAATCACAGGCAAAGGCATCAAAGGAGCTCTCATCTTGTCTCCTGCCTTGCCTACCTTTTGGCATTGTTCACAGGTCCTGCAGTACCCTGTCAGATCTCTGGAAATTCCAGGCCAATAGAAGTTACGCATAATAAGTCTCTTTGTATGTTTTATGCCCATATGATCTGCAAGGGGAATATTATGGGCTATGGCTAGAAATGCCAGATGGTAGGCTCTAGGCACTACCAACTACTGTATCCTGTCACCTTCTAGCCCTCCCTCAGGTGCCTCACTAACTACCTGCCTCAGGCCTTGCAACATAGGGTCTAAGAGCTGAGCCTGTCGCAACTCTCTCTTTGTAACCCTTCCCAGCTCCCCTTCCACAGGAAGTCTGGCATTCTCTAACAGTGGTGCCTCACTGTCAGCCTGGGTACTACTACTCACCTCTACCTTTGTAGTCACTCTGCCCAAGGAAACATCAGTACCCACAAGCAGCTGTGGCTCACCTTCAGTTTCACTGCTACACAGTAGCTCCCTCCCTGAAGTAACCACCTCACCAGTCCTGGCTGCAAGTATGCAGTCTGTTTGGGTCTCCCCCAGGCTACCAGACCCACATGCTTGTCTCGAAGCCTGACTGAGTGTAACTGCATTAACACATAGTACTGCCTCATCAAAATCTTTCCCTATCAGGACATCTACAAGATGGTAGTTTGGTACCCTTGTTCTCTGAAGACAACCTACTATTGGCATTTTGTCTTTCCCACTTACTGGCTCTCTCACCTTTTGTTCCTCCCTTGCCTCCGTGGACATCTGTATGCCACATGGCCCCACTGGTTGCATTCAAAACATTTAACCCTAGGTCCTGGACGTGTACCTGGACTAGTGGCTTCCCCTGCTACTGGCAGATTCTGTTGGGGCAGTCTGGGCTGCCAACCATGGGTTCCTTTAGACCCAGGAGCAGTACCGGGGGTCACTTTCCTGTGCAGGGATGCCCTGCTTGCTATGTATGTGTCTTCCTTCTTCCCCAAGTCATCTGAAGTAGCAGATTGTCTATCAGCTAACCAGATCCTCATGTCCTTAGGCAAAGTGTTATGGGCTTGTTCCCTCACTAAAAGGTCTGCCAGCCCTTCAAAAGTGGTGACCTGACATCCACTCACCCACCTATGAAAATAAGTGCTCAGTTCAGCAACCTATTCACACACATTTTCATCTGCCTTGCGTCTGTGCTCACAAAATGTTTTCCTATAAGTTTCAGGTGTTAGCTTAAAATATTCTAACAGACAATTCTTAACAGCAGTATAATCAAAATATTCACAATCAGAAAGTTTAGACAACACAGTTACAGCTTTACCATAAAGTAAGGGGGTCAGGAACTGTACCCAGGGCCTTTGGTCAATATCATATTGTTTACATACCCTCTCAAACATATGAATGAAACTATCACAATTATGCCCCTCTGTAAACTGTGGAAAAAATGTACTGACCTTTTGTGCTTCTGGGGTCTGGTTACTCCCTTCCCTACTACCTCCATGACTCTGGTGAAAAGTCAGCATTTCTTTTTCATGCTGCCTCTGCCTTTCCTTCTCCTCAGCTTCCAGGTGTAGCAGTTTCTCGTTCTCCTCAGCATGTAGATGTTTCAGTCTCTCTGCTGCTTCTGTTTCCAAACACCTGGCCTCCAACTCAAGTCTCTTTAACTCCAGATGGATTTTTAAGTCCTCTGCAGAAAGATTGAGCTGTCCATTCTATGACTGTTGTACATCTCCACGGCCAGTCTGATCACTCTCCTGATTGCTGTTTTATGATGCAGCTGTGACTAAAGCTGCAATCATGTCTGCCTTAGTCAGGTTTCCATACACCAGTCCCTTAGCCTGGCACATCTCAGCCAAATGGCTCCTTAACAGCTTGCCATACTCTGCTGCTGACATGCTTGCCTGCTCTCCCTGACTAACTAAGCTAACAAAAAATAAATAAATAAAACAATTGTGATATGAACTCTGAATAATTACTGCATGGCTGATTTAGAGTAGAAAAACACCTTCAATGATCACTGTACACAAGCTACAGGAATTCACTATCCAGACCACTACAAGCCAATTGCCAACCAATTAATATGTGGTGTGGAAATCCCACCACAGCCACCAATTAATATGTGATGCCTGTGCACTGGCCTGGTAATCAAGGAGCCTCAATCCTTACCACTAACACCAGTGAGGAGGGTCCACATTGGGAAGGATAACAAATAAACACACAGTAAAGTACAATTTCCCTTAAGCTTCTCTGTTTCTCTACAGATCCCCAATAAGACTCCTTGGTGGCACAGCTATAGAATACAGGTTTCAGCCTAGTGCTCAACCTAAAACCTCCAGCACCCTCTCTGTCCAATCAGTGCTTTGTGTCCCTGCCCAAGTAGCTGACACACACAAACTTTGAGATATGAGTTATATACAAACACACATAAACTCCTGGGGAAGGCTGGCACAGATTATCCAGCTATACCCCATTTTCTGCCAGGCTATAAGGTAGAAATCACTGCCTCCAACCACTAATATCAGCTACTAATAAGGCCCTTACCAAAGGGTGTCCAATTATTACTGTGTAATATTATTATCCAAATAGTAAGTGTGACTGAGCAGCAAGACTATTGGAGTGGCTTTGTACTGTATCACTATATACATGCAATGTACTCTAGTGCTTAAATTATCTATACACAAAACAGCCACAGTCAAAAGGTTTAAAGAATTTTAATAATAAATAATAGAAACACAAGACAATACTTCTTACTACACAGTGCTAGTCAAGAGTTCAGAGATCACATGAAATGCTTAAAATAATACAGTAGAATAGTTCTGACATCAATACAGAAAACAGCTAGACTAAACTTACTATTTTTTATCTATATCTAAGATCAATCACAGTTCTAAACCAACTTACATATAGACCAAAGCAGAGTACTGGCGAGCTGTTGTCAGCTTTAGACAAAATCCCAAATCCTCTCTCTGTCTCTGAGAAAGTCCTTTAAATTGACAATACATCATGCTGACTCATTTCAGATTACATCATTCTTAACAATTCTCTGGTTTTCCCAGGCTAACAGAACCTCAGAGTTTAACATAGCTTTGATCTTGCACCTGGTCAGGAAACCACAATAATTAAAGACATTATATATGTAAAATCTAGTAATTAACTCTGGTCTCAAAATAATAGAAAGAATATGCTGGTTCAGGCACCACAGCTCCGAGTTTGAGATCAAACAATCATACAAGGCTTGACTTATCAGCTTTCTTCCAGCAGAGTGCACTGTTGTTACATTTTTGACATTCAACATTTAACACCATTTTCTTCCATTTAAGAGAACAAGCCTGTGGCTTATATTAATATTTACAAATGACAGAATTATCTACAAAATTCTAGCTAGCTAGGCTGGCAGCCTTCACATATCTTCACAACAAATTTCTATGCTCTCCTTAATTTAGGGATTGAATTTTCACTGCCTTTACTCTCCCAATTGCGACACTAATACTCTTATATATTTACTTTATTATGTTTTCACCTTAATTGTTACACTTTTTAAATGATTTTTTGACTCTGTATAATTTTTTTTGTTACACTTGTGGAGCTTTTCTCCCCAGGTCTCTGTTGAAAAAGGGCTTCTGCTCAGTCAGACTAACCTGGTTATCAAATGTCAAATAAATAAATAAATATGATGAGTATGAATGATATGAATATGATTTATTTGACTATGGCCCATTAAGGCAGCTAGAGAAGTAATTAGCTATGAACTTGTCTAAATAAGTAGGGAGCAGCATGACAAAGGGTTGAGGAATATGTCTTTACTTACACTTTCACAAGAGACATGAGAAAGGGCTACCCAAAAAATTATGGATGAAATTAAATAGATTTTGAGTGGAAACTATAGTAACAGTATGGATAAAACAATGATAAGATAATAGTACACAGAAAGACTAAACAGTTGACTTGGATGAAAAGAAAGAAACCAGTGTGGTACCACAAGGGTCAGTAGTGGGGATGGTCTTTTTAGTGCCTTCTTAACCAACATTGCAGGAAGCCTGGAATGAAAATATTCCATTTTTATTGAGGCAGTTATACAATAGAGTTGATGCACAAGGAAATACAGAAAAGATTAAAACACACTTGGGAAAACTGCAAGAGCAGCTGAAATACAATCAGTGCAGACAACTCAAAATACTATGTCTGTAGAGAAAAACATGTATTAGATGTACACATTTAGGAAGAAAAAAGTCACAAAACAAAAGTAAACAATGGGCTGAATCAGGTAGTTATATCAAATTGCCTAAATATGAGTAAGACATGTAAGAAACCAGCAAGCAAGCAAGGCTGGTGGCATTTTGGGGCACATAAGAAGATGCATTACTGACAGAAAACATCTGCAGTTCAGGTTACTTGTAAGGCAACATCTGGAGGAATGTGCACAGTTCTGGAGGCCATACAGAAGGAGGAGAAATTATGCTAGTAAAAAGAGTTACCAAACTGGTGAATGGAATGGAAGTGGAGTAAATGTTAACATCAGCAGTGAACAAGTAGTAATTATTTCTCTGTATAGACAGGTGCTAAGACACCATCCAGCTGCACTTAGTGTACAGTTCTGGAGGCAATAAAGAGGAAAGATAAGTTACTTTTTGACAGAAAGCATGCAATATGGAGTTACCAAGATTGGTGAAGTGAATGCAGATACTGGTTTATAAGGAGAAACATAGACATTTGTACACTCAATAATTCAAAGACATCGAGGAAAATCGGGTAAGGAAATGGATGCACTGGACTAAACCTGCCATTGCAGACATAACAATCTTAGTCATAACACAACAGTTACAAGTGACACACTACAAATGGTATCAATGACCTCATGTTGTAAGATAATTGTGGTGATTTTTGTTAAGGAGTTACTGAAATGATTAAGCAAAGTTTCAAAAATGTGGATGCCACCGTGCTGAAATTGCTAGTGGTAGTGAAAGCAAAGAGGGACAGAGAAGAAGAACTGAAGAAAAAGAAGACTGGACAACAGAAAAGGTTGGTACCTTTACAAGCCTGGACAACAAAGTGGACAACACAGTCACAGGGAGTAACATAATCATATGTTGTCACATACTGGCATGAAGTGTGTGAATGTAATAGTAAAACTACATAGCTGGCCCAACAGATTTTTTAATATAATTTTTGATGATATCCTGTCATGATCATCAAGTGCTATCTCCTCTTGACCTGATAAGACCTCCCTTATCCCAAATTTATTTTATTTTACATTTGTTAACCTGGTGGGTACACTGGTCCAAAGATCATTCTCAGGTGTGACCTGGTTGATACAGACAAAAGGATTACATTTTAAATTGGAAATAAGAGTCATCATTACAATTACATTAAGGTAAATAAACTATGAAATTATACAACAAATGAGAGACAATATTACAAGACAACAATGGAGACATTGGCATGTTACTGCACAGACTATGTAACAGAAAGTGTTGCACATTAAATAGAAGATATTTAAGGGTTTAAACAAGATTTGTTGAAGTTTCTAGTTTCCACTAAAAATAAGATTCAAATAATTTCATAATTTTGCTTTTTACATGATTGATCTGCCATAGCAAAAAAAAGGTCAAGGTAGCCTAGGCATTATGTATCACAATTTAAACCAAGACAGAGACAACCTTTCATGATTTCCAGTAACAACAAACTTGGCATCATTTCATAGATACAGCCTGCATACTGTAGAAACTGTGTGCTACAGGCAGAGCTTATATAGCCTTAGTATAAAGGAATATAACCTTGTAAGTTGCCAAGTATAAAAAAGGAGGGTGAAGTATGGAGCTTCAAGTAAAGTTTGTGAGACACAGCAAACAGATGGAGAGATGAATGTAAAGAATTGAGCAATGTAAGCAGAGGGGTAGTAATCAACCTGGGGTAGTAAAGCAGGAGTATTGTGAAGATTGCTGGAGTCTAAGTAATTTTGTCATGTCTTGAGAAGATTATGTTTCTTTGATATTTTTTAGTTGGATTGGGTTCCATGAGGCTGAATGAGTTTTCCGTAATGGAGGCAGTGTAGATGGGTCATAGTAAGCAGAAACCATCTCTGTTTCTAAACATGTATGAGTTACCATGGAAGTGTAGTTGGCTTCTTGGAGAGACACAGTAATGATCATGGATAAGTCTGAACATGGCAGTGTTGAGAAGAGTTGCCCTGAAGTGAAGTGAGAGTCAACTGTATTTTGTGATGGTAGCACAGTGGTGCTCATTACAGGGGCTTAGATGAATGAATCTGAGGATTTTGTTTTCTATTTTCCATAGAATATCAATATATCGTGCCAAATTCAGTGCAATAACAGGGTGATTATTGGAAATAATACCTTTAGGGTAATGGCTCATCTGCCATCTTTGGTTTGTAGGTGTGTAATGTTGTAGGCAACTTGACTCTAAGTTGTAAACAAACTTTTTGTGACTGACCTTCACCATAGGATACTAAGGACATAGAATGATCAAAGGCTGACCCCAGGCATTTCTGGAGAGTAACAACTGGGAGGAGGTGTCCTAGGAGGTTGAAAATACTGTGTGGTGAACCTGTGCTTTTCTTAGTACAAAAAGCATAACAGATTTGTTTCTACTGAGTTTTAACTTGTTTTACAATAACGAGTTACATACGAGTTTGAAACCACTTTGTAGCCCTTGTGTTTTTTTTTTTCAGCAACTGAGGGGCCTGTCCAAGAGATGACAATGCCATCAGCATATAGTAAGCAGTCAAGATTACAGAGGTGTCAGGGCAAGTCAATGAAATAGAGCGAGTATAGCTGATGGTAAATAACAGAGCTTTGAGGAATGCCAGAGTGGGTTATCCATCTAAGTGTTAGAAGAGAGAGGAGGCAATACTGAATTGTGTGTAGTTAGGAATGTTAAAGTACCAGATGCAAATCTAATCACAGAATCTGAATACTTTGAGATTACTGGTGAGAATACTGTGATCTACACAATTAAAGGCTCAAAAAAACCACTACAATTTTCCCATTGTTAATACTTGAACAGATATGGCTAATGAGAGAGAAGATAGCGGCAATAGTGCTGTATTTAGGTCTGAAGCCATGTTTTTTACCTGACAGGTTGTCATACTTACTTAGGTATTCAAGCTTTTGGTTATAGATACATGTTTTTAAAAGCTTGGTAGTTGTGTCAGTATTGGCTGTGGGTTGGTAGTCTTTGGCAAAATTTGGGTTGGGAAACTTGAAGGGGGCAGGATGTTTGAGAACAGAAGGAACTGTCCTGGAAGTTAGAGTAAGATTAAAGACTTGGGTGACAGGGAGCACCAGCCTATTTTAGTAGCTTAGGATGGAAAGTGCACGGATTAGTGTTGCACTGGTTCGATAGTTTTCTTTTTTTAGTATCTGTTTAACTTGTGTTTTTCTTTTTTTAGTTATGGTTTTGAAGCAGCAGAGCTGTCAATAGTCCGGGGAGGTGATTAAGGGTCCTAGTTATTAGGATGGCTTTGTTTAAGGGCAGAGATTTATCAGGGCTTGGAAGAATTGCATATTTTGCACAATACAGCTTTCAGAGTATCTGGAGGAATACCTTTTTGCTTTTCGTGTTTTGAAACTTTTTTGTGAAGCTATGTTTTTAATGAACTCCAACATTTTTCATTATCCAAGTTGGGAGGGTTACAAGAATTAGTAGCAATTTAATTTATCAATGTTAGAATTAATTGTAGTTGACAGACACAGGGCCCTGTGTGTGTTATATCTTTCCTGGTCAGTGAGGTATGTTTCTCATTTCTTCCATTCTTGGTCCCTACTTTTGAATTGTTTAGTTCACTTGTAAGCCTTGAGACTTCATTGGCTTGCATGCTTCTGGTTTTAAAAGGGTAGAGTTTATCTTAGAACATGACCATCATTCAGTGTTGGGGGATTAGGATGCTCCTAACTCCCTTCCCTTGTTTGTCTAGCAAGCATGATGCAATGCTGACTGCTTAGAGCCCAAGGTCTGCTTACTCATACCCACGATGCTCAGCTAGAGTGTGATATAATTCTTGGCTGGGCTTGTGCCCCAGAATACTAGCTTTTGTGCCTGGAGTGCATATTGAAGGCTGAATAACAGATAGAGCTCCTGCTGAGGGGCCTACAGTAGTCCTCCTTCTAAGGTGTTTGAGCCAGTATAAATTATTCAGTCGCACCCCTCATTAACCAGGACTTGCAGTACCCCAGTTATTAGCTGAACACAGTTACAAGCAAAATCTTTACTTCACAGAGTCAAGATACAGTCAAATTTTATTTGGTTCTCCTATATGTCCTTGTAGTAGCAATCAGTTTCTGTTGTATAGGTAATTTGACCACTAAATAATCTTGGCAGACCCTGATCTACCAGCAGTTTATAATATGGCTGTGATTCCAAAAGCTATGGTAAACTTGTAAAGTTAGAAATGTCTCAGGGTTCTGAATACCATGGCAATTTTACCTGTTTTCTTATTCCCTCTCTCAGTGCTAACCACCCTTAGTTTAATAACCAGATGAGACAGGTCTAGAGTTCATGCAAGAGACTTAGGAAGTGCAGGCCAGTGGCCTTCATCTGGAGGAAAACTTTAACTTCTAACAGAATGTAACGAAGTGCAGGCCAGTGGCCTTCATCTGGAGGAAAACTTTAACTTCCATTAGAATGTAACCTCTAATATTAAAAAACTTTTATATGTAAAGAACTTGCGATGCTGGAAATTTGCTGGCTTGTTTTTGTGAATGACTGGTAGGCTGTGCAGTCCAACCTGTTCATCTGCAAGAGCACATCTAAAAATGCAAGGGCTTATAAAGATTCCATGATGCGAAGAACAACAGCCTTGACTTTAATGTCTCCTTTTACCTTGAGGAGTCTAGCTTTAAATGGAATGCAGTCCTGTGTATTGGACTTCCTTTTGCATCTCTAGTATGTCAGGGATGAGAACAGATATCTAATTAATAAGGCATATTTTTTGTAGTTTGGAGTCATTCATACCTAATTCTTAGTAAGATGTGGTAAAATGATTACCAGGTCATGGTAGTTTCTGAGCCTCTAAAACAGGCATCTATTGCACGTCATTTGAAGACTCTTAAGATGACTCCTTCCTTGGGCGATAATGGAGAACACTAGACTGAGCATAATTCGCTTCTATGAAAATTAACATGAGTTACACTCAGTCCAGTGTTCTCCATTAACTCCCAGTATATCTGAAATGTATTTGATCATGCCATCATACTGTTCATGCATACTAAACCAAGTGAATCAGGGAAAAATGGGCAACTTTTTAAGTTGCTATTTTAGTACCCAAATGTATTGAATAAAGGTGCCAAATTCTCTTATGCAGATTTTTTTAAAGTAATTACTGGGAAGGATTAGTTGTAGTAGAGATATCGGTACTGTCTGGTATATATTTCTCAGAAGTTCAGGCCAAAACTAAGGGGCTATGGCTGACCAATTCTGCAGATGACTGCAAACTGGGTGCAATTACTAAATCCCCAAATGATGTCAGTGTACTTTAGGGTCTTACTCAGACCAACGACTGGGGTCTTAGTCAAGGTCTCAAACTGAAAGCAAGGAAATGCATCATTATTCCCTTCCGTAAAAACAATGTCCCTTCATACTATCAAAGTAACAACAATACCCTATGTACCAACGAAGTAGTATGGGATCTGGGATCACAAGTAGACTACAACCTTAACTTTGACCACCATGTGTCTACTGTAGTAAGGAAGGCTTTCTATGTAGAACACTTGATTAGCAAAGGCATCACCTCTAGAACAAAGAAGGTTATAACCCCCCCTATAATCATCACTAATCAGGCCTAATTGAGAATAATGTCCCTTTTGGCATGTACCATACAAAGCACCTGCAGCAACTGGACAGACCTCAGAGGTTTCTAGCAAAGTAGATCAAAAGACTCCAGCACTTGCCTTACACAGACCAACTAAAGTCCCTGTCACTATACTCTGTATCACATAGACTTCTTAGGGGAGACTTAAGCCTGGCTTACAGAACAATCTGGGACCCAAACCTAATGACTTTGCTGCACATCCAAAAATCAAGTGGGACTAGAGCTACCTATTCCAGGGACCTAAATACGTCCTGCAATATGAATAGGACATGCTGGAGGGACAGATTCATCTCCCAGTGACTGCCGCATCTTTGGAATAGGTTGTCAATGCATGTGAAGCAGAGCACCTCTATGACACTGTTCAAAAGGAACCTGGATGAGTGGCTGGATTTTCAGTAAATTCTTACCGGGGATAGAGCCCACAACTCTCCTGGACATGGACAGTCATTACTAAATACAATCTTGGTTACTGACTAGAGTATCTCTGGTATTACACTGGAATGAAACAGCTACGCTTGAAATGACCTTCGGGCTGATAGCCCAGTAACTGCCAGTGATCCTATCTTATGGTATAGTATGCTTATTGATTAATGGGTGTGGGCCACACACCTCTCAACTTCTTTGCTCAAGAATTCTCAACAGAGCCAAAAACAATGGGGGAACAAAGGACCACAATCAGGCACAGTTTTAAATATTACTATAATTTACTTAAAAAGTTGTATCAGCATGTATTTTCTGAGCAATAATAAGTATGAAATGCTAATGTCTAGTCCTATTTGACTGACTGATTTACCCAAAAAATAAAACATTTAAAAATATGAGGCAAAACCAGGGATGATTGAGAAGTATAGCATAGACAATAGCCATGAGATCTCGCTCAGAGGGGTGAATTGGTGGACATTGTATGATAGCTCTTATCCAGAGGATGAGATAAGAAATTTTGGTGATAATGAACAACACTGGACTGAAATAGTCTCTTAGTGATTGTTATTTAAAATGTTATGACAGCAGCGAGCATTTGTACAACTATGCGTCAGCTGTCATGCAAATATCCCATTTCAGTCCAGTGTTCTCCATTATCTCTCTTCCTTGGACTGTACCCTACCTATAAACTACAAATGCCTTTTTAGGTATGATTACTGAGAAAGAGAAAGCCTCACAACAGAAGCAGTTCTTAAAAAAAACAGTGTTTTTTTAAAGCCTTTGAGCGAGCCCTTGTAACAGAGAAAATTACTCCTTATCACCAGTGAAACACTCTTTTTCATAATGATATCCCTCAGACCAAGACACAGCATTAACTAGGACTACATACAGCAAATCAACTGAACCCTGAAGGACTACTGTACATCGTACAGAATTGTTCTAGTTTTTCTGATGAAAAACACTGGTTTGCTCCAGTGTTTTTTCTCTCTCTCCACCATTTTGACAAAGAGGTATCTCTTGGGATTCAGTTCTACAGTGGGTGATACTTGCAGCTAACATGCTGTCATCAACAGAGATCATAATTTAGTATGATTTGCTATTTCACCTTTATTCACGTGGCAACAAGATCTACTTGGCTTGTCATACTGGCTCCAACGATTCTCCCTAAAAACAGTATAGCTGGAAATGAATCAATTGTCTTAAGGCAGCCTTATTGTAAATTGAATTAAGAGTGAGTTTTTGATTATGTACCCTCACTCAAGACCTGAATCTTTATATCGCTTTCCTCCCCTGATTCTTCCTTTACACTGCATTTGGGTGGATACGAACCTAAGGGTGGCGAACCAGGTGAGTAGTCTGGAGATGGTGATTAAAGACTAATTTCTTATGATCAAAGAAAGTTGTATGAATGTGATGAAACTGCTTATTTTTATATAAATGATCTTGCCTAAAAGGTTTGCTAAGTCAGTACATTATTTAGTAAATATCTCATTTGGATTATTGCAATGCACCCATAGAAGAAAATGGATGACACTCATTTGGTGCTGCTGCTGAAGAATTCTGTATCTCATCTTTTTGCAGTGATGGCACTAGTAGAGGGGAAACTAGAGAGACCATATACCTCACACTTAGTACATAATAGTTATTAAAACCTATCCCTTGAGCTACAAAGCCCTGCGCAGACCGGGTCAGGAACACTTGTCAAACTTCATGTTCACTACATACCGAATAAAATTTCATGCTTATTGTATCAGAAGCTGTTGGAGGTCCAAAGGGTGCATTTGAAAATGGCAGGTCAAATATCCTACTCTTACTTAACTGTTATCGTGTAGAACAGCATAACTGGAGATGTGCAGAATATCTACCTTGTTCACTGCTTTCAAGTTCTCCTTTCAAAAAACCCAGAAATGGCCTCACCGAAAGTGAACTTTGCTTTTAGAATTTGTATTGTTTGACTGCTATGCCTCATTCATTTTGTTTGGTGACTATGACTTGTAGTGCACTCAGTTAAATGCATATTTGAATGATTATTACTACTGTTATTTTACCTGCACTGTATTTGGCAGCACAATAAACAGACTAGGCGGAGCAAGCAGACCTAAATGTTGACAAAAATCTATACTTCTGTGTAATAAGGATTACCAATCTCTCTTGAACTGCATATTTTTCTCTTGTGAAAATGTGGTATTACTATTATTATTGCCACAGTATTCATTTACACACAATTAATAGTTCAGATATATAAATTCTTGTGTGTGTGTGTGTGTGTGTGTGTGTATATATATATATATATATATATATATATATATATATATATATATATATATATATATATATATATATATATATGGGAGCTACACATTTCTGAAAGCCCAAAATCCTGAAGCCCTAAATCTTGGGTCTATATTAGAACATCGAAGTTTCAAAACTTTGAATGTTCTAATATCGACCCCTATTCAGCGAAAGCTGAAAACATTGAACATACAGAAGAGCAAATTTTTTCCTAGGGAGAAAATTCACTGTTCCAAAGCACATGCACATAACACAAGCACACCAAACAAACAGCAATCCACACACATACACCTAAAATCTTACACCTAACCCTACACTAAACTATACACACACCACTAACTATCCATTTACCTTAACCCAAACCCTAACCCTAAGGTCCGTCACTATCACACACTCACCTCGCCCGCGCCCTAACCCTAACAAACCTACCCCGCCCTAAACCTCATGTCCACACAATCATACACTTACCTGACCCACGCCCTAACCCTAACTCACCTAACCCGCCCTAACCCTCACGTCCACACAATCGCACACATACCTAACCCGCACCCTAACTCTAACTCACCTAACCTGCCCTAACCCTCACATCCACACAATCGCACACATACCTAACCCACATCCTAACCCTAACTAATCTAACCTGCACTCAATCCCACACTTACCTGAACCTGACCCATAACTTTCCACCACAGCTCTGAAAATACCGAAGCAACAGAAACAGACAACCAAATTCTTTCCCTAGGAAAAAATTTGGGTTTCTGTTGCTTTGATATTTTCAGCTTTCGCTGAATAGGGGTCGATATTAGAACATTTGAAATTTTGAAACTTCAATGTTCTAATATAGACCCTAAATCTTGAGACCAAAATCTTGAAAGTTCAAAATACTGAAAACACACAGGATACCAACACTTACTATATTCCTGTAAAAGTACATACAGAAACATATTACCTTTCAACTATAAGCAGCATGTGGGGGGGAAGGGGCTGCACCCCCGCACACCCCCCTGCTACTTAAATATATTAACTCCAAGACTGAACTTCACTACACCAAGTGCAGTCTCGGAGTTGATATATGTAAGTAGCAGGGGTGCAGGGGGGCTTGTCCCCCTGCTTATACATGGAGAAGACTAATATGGTTTGTCTTTTATTTGTTTCTGTATGTACTTGTGCTGGAATATAGTAAGTGTTTGATATCCTGTGCGTTTTCAGTATTATGAGATTCAGTATTTTGAATTTTCAGTATTTTGAACTTTCAAGATTTTGGTCTCAGGATTGTGTAGTATATATATATATATATATATATATATATATATATATATATATATATATATATATATATATATATATACACACATATATATATATATATATATATATATATATATATATATAGCATAGAATGGTAGGACTCAGTCTAGGATGTGTCAAAACTGATTTTTTCTAAACAATGTGAATATCGGTGTATTAGACAGAGAATTATAAAGTGCTGGTAACAAACAAGTAAATGGCTAGTTTAATGTATAAAAAGGCAGGTTATGGCCTTGAAGATCAGACAGTCTGGCCTCTTACTGCAAGGGCTGTTTTGTGTCTGAACAGTGGTTGTGGGAAATGAGAGCTATGGAAGAGACGAGGCAATGTGAAGGAGCCTAAGACAAGTTGCAAATGTTCTGTTGGACAGTTCATCCAGAATGAATTTGCCTGAGTTAATTTTAAGACTTAAGTTAAACTAAGAGACTGCAGAGTTTGTGTATTATTTTGTTTTATGTCGTGAAAAGAGTTGCACCACCAATCTGTTATTTTGTCTTCTGTTTTAGTAAAACCCCTTTATTTTATGGAGACATTGTCTTTGTTGTCTTATTTCTATTCTGCATTGATGAATGGAATGCAGCTAGCAAAATAGGTACATGCATGTTTTGTTAAGGTGATGACAGTAGAACAACTGCTGAAAACCATTGCTGCTCTAGCCAGTGGGATGGTGGCAGTGGAAAAGTCCATCACAATGCTGAATACAGTTCCACCTTCTTAAACAACTAACCAATGAGGAGGATTTTTAATGCTTACCTCATGGCCTTTGACCAGGTAGTCCACAAGGAGAAATGGGACTGGAGTATCTATGCTTGAATTCTCTCATCAAAACTAACTGGTGAACCATTAAAGGCCTTCATGAACATGGAAGGGACTGAAGATCAGGAGTATGATTAGGTTAAAAAAGCACACTTTGCGCAAACTGGTGTTATATCTGAGACACAAGCTCAAACATTTCATAGATAGGCATTTCCTCCTAGCAAAACAGTAAGATCTCAATTGTATCATTTAAAGCACATATTTCAACTATGGTTATGTCCTGAGGGTAAACACACTAAAAGTAAAATGATAGGTAAGCTAGCCACTGACAGATTTAAAATGCATTTGTCTGCTACTTTAAGATAATGTGTGTTTCAGACTGACCTTAAGGAAGCTGTAATGTTTTCTTACATTGGTAGAAAGATTGTTAAGCAATGAAAACATGTTTAAAATTGAACACACCAAAAATATGGTACAGCTTGTATCAAATTCTGGTAATAAGCATATAATATAAATTGTAGACATACTTTTTAGTTAGATTTTGTACTAATAATGGTTGTACTGTTATAGTTATAAGAACTTCAAAAACTGAATATCATGCTACTGATGATGTTGATTGTGATGCCCATACATTGGCCCAGTAATCAAGGAGTCTCAATCCTCACTACTAACACCAGTGAGGGGCATCCATATTGGGAAGGATAACAAATACACACACAATAAAGTACAATTTCCCTTAAGAGCACACAGAGATCACAGTCAGTCTGGGGCTGGTTTCTCCCTTTCTCTCCAGATCCCCAATAAGGCTCCCCACTGGCACAGCTATAGGGTACAGATCGTAGCTGAGTAGTCAAGCCAAAATCCCCAGTGCCCACTCTGTCCAACCAGTGCTTCATGTCCCTGCCCAAGTAGCTGACACACACACACTTTGAGATTTGGTTTATATATACACACACACAGACACTCCTGGGAAAGACTGGCACAGGTTCTCCAACTATGCCCCCTCCTGCCAGGCTATAAGGTAGCAATCACTACCACCAACTACTCTTATCAGCTGCTAAAAAAAGCTCTTACCAAAGGGTGTCCGATTATACTGTGCAATATTATTATCCAAATAGTAAGTGGATGAACAGCAAGGCTTATTAAAGTGGCTTTGTACGGTATCACCAAATACATGCAAGTACTCTAGAGCTTAAATTATCTCTACACAAAACAGCCACAGTTGAAAGGTTTAAAAATATTTAATAATAAATAATAAAAACACAAGACAAATCTTCTCAATTCAACACAGTGCTAGTCAAGAGTTCAGAAATCACAGGAAAATGCTTAAAATAATACTGCAGAATAGTCTGACATAAATATAGAAAACAGCTAGACTAAATCTGACTAAATTCCTATCTAACTAAGTGCAATCACAGTTCTAAATAAACGTACATATAGAGCAAAGGCAGAGTACTGGTGAGTGGTCAGTTCTGAAGACAAATGCAAAATTCTCTCTCTCTCTCTCTCTGAGATCTCTTAAATTGGTAATGCATCACTGCTGACTGATTTTAGATTATATCATCCTTCTCTGGTTACCAGGCTAACAGAAACTCAGAGTTTTAACTTTTCTTTGATCTTGCACCTGGCCAGGAAACTACAGCAATAAAAGACATTATATATGTAAAATCTAGCAATTAACTCTGGTCTCAAAACAATAGAAGGAATTCCTCAGTCCAGACATTATGTCTCCGAGCCTTGAGATCAAACAGTCATACAATGCTTGACTTATCAGCTTTCTTCCAGCAGAGTGCACTGTGGTTACATTTTTGAAGTTCAACATTTAACAGTTTTCTTACATTTTAAGAGGACAAGCCTGTGGATTATATTCATATTTACAATGACATAGAATTATCTACAAAATTCTATCTATCTAGCTAGGCTGGCAGCCTTCACATATTTTCACACAGAGCCATAGAAAGTGATAAATTCATTGACAGAACAACTTTCTGGTATTGTGCTACTGCAACATTCTTTTAATTGGTGGCAGAGAATTGCATGGATTTCTAGACCCAGGCTGTATGCTTACTCCTACAAAGCAGCAGTATATATCAAATGAAGACCCTTACTAAGAGAGCAATTGAAGTAATCTTTATTCATAGAGAAAGGAAACAATACCCCATTACTCAATCAGAAGTACAATCTGTGTTTGGAAACACAATTTATCCTGTCATTGTATTTCCCGATTTAACATGATATAATAATAATGAAAGACTTTCCTTGTTTTAAAGATTTTTGGGGGTTGCATGAAGAAGATTGACAGGCCACCTTATCAGTTTGGCTAGGGGGACCAGCAAGTGAACAAGCCTACAGATACATCCTGCCTAGCCATGGGAAAAGAGGGGAGCAACCACTGATGCATTGAGTATGTAAATCCCTCAGTATGAAGATATAGTATCAGAAAGCTCCTAAAGAAACAAAAATTGGCTAAAAATATGAGGAGAGCAAGAGCTTTTACCATTTAAAGTGAAATGACATACACCTATTTCACATTAACCTGCAAAAACAGAAACACTTGAAGAAAAGGAGCTGCTCAGTAAAATACTGCATATTAACAGTGTTAAAAAACAGGGTATGCAAATGTTACTGCAGCCTTAAAATATTGCAGAGTAGGAAATAGAAATAATCAACAGACCTGAAGGGAATAAATAGGTTCATAGGTTTTTATTAGTAATGGAGTCCAAGAGACAATGAGCCTAGTCCAAATTCCCAATTGCCCCAAAGTACTGTCTAGTTATGTGACATGCTCAAGGTCACACAGTAGGTAAATGACAGCTGAGGGAATTAAACTGTGTACCACAGGATGTAGCTCATTAACACCTCGCAACACTCATCCCCTGCACCAACTGCTAGACAAATCACTCACTGAGAGAGTGCATTCCAAGGAAATTAAGTTAGAAAGTATGGAAAATGCACAACCTGAACAGAATTCTAAACTCTATCAATCTAAAACAGAAAGCCCCAGAAATTATAAATTCTAAGCAGTGGGTGAATGTTGAGAAAGAGAAACTCAATTAATAAGAAAGTCTACACTAGATATTTAAAGTGGAAGAACCAGTACATGGTCAGGGTTCTAAACTCATTTCTGTTAGTGTAAGACAAAAATCTTGGATAAGAGAAGGTTCTTGGAAATGTGTTTCTGTAAATAAGAAAAAAGTAAAAAATCAAGATAAATCCTTTGCAGAGGAGAACACTCTAGAGACAAAAATGAAACTGAGAGGATGGTGTTCAATCAGTCTGAGACAAAAGGAGAACAACACTGAGAAGAAAGATAAACTGAGGTAATTTTGTACTGTCAGATAAAATAAACATGAACACAGCCCAGTGATACTACTGTTGAGGCAAATTACAAGGACCATAACAGAAAAAGGAAGGTTCTTTGCATCAGGTTCATAAAGGAGAGGACCAAAATTGAACAAAGTAGAAACAACAGCTGACACTAAAAGCAGAGTTTTTTTTGTAGGGAAACTTAGTGTTAGTAGGGAACGAGGCAGTGCTTTCTACCAAATGACCGACTAAGCAGATTTCAGAGCAGGCTGAACTCCAAGTAAGCTGGATAAACTTTAAAATCCCACAACAGGAAGATGACACTAAGAAGCGCAAGGAACAATATAGTAGGAGTTGTAGGGAAAGAAGCTGAAAAACATTTTCCTATGTCTTACCAATACTTTGAATTGCTAAATTATTTACTGTACAAAGTAAAGACATAGAGGAGGAAGTATGTTAACTATTATTACACAAACCATTCATAAACCTAGGGATGAGGTTGGCACACACTCATGTACCAGAAGGACAACTAGGACTGGACCAAACTAAACCAAAGAATCTAGTAAGGTTTTAATGGCCTGAAAAAATGCAAGAAGTTGAGAATTTCTGTGTAAGATGTCCTAAATGCTAGAAGACAGACATTTACCCAGGCTATAAAACCCTTTATTCCAGTCACTATCATACAGGTGTCCTTTGAACTTATTGCAGTGGACATGGTTGGGTCATTTGTAAAATCCAGAAATGGGTTTTAGTACATCTTGGTTATTTTCAACTGCATAATTAAGTGCCTTGACGCTATTCCCATATGTACAGCTACTGTTAAAGCTATAGTTAGTTACTATTCTTTTTTCCACGGTAAGGATGATTAAAGAAATATTCATTGATCAGGGGACTCACTCTATGACTAGAACAATGTCTTAACTGTACCAATGCTTTAAGGTCAAGTACTAAAACCTTTAATGTATCATCTCCAGATAGGTTAATGGAGTGTTTTAACTAAACATTAAAATCTGGGCAAGTTATGGTGGAAGATCTTAAAAAAATGGGAACAGTCAATACCATACCTTCTGCTTTCCATTATAGAAATACCATACACTTCAACAGGGTTCAGTCCTTTTCAGTTATTTTGTGGAAAACACCCCATGTAGACTGTCAGGTATAAACAGAAAAAAATAGGAAGTGAAAACCCCATTTAAGTCATAGCCTATAATATCAATATACAGAGAATGCTGAAAGTGAAATTCATGCAAAGATCCCAGGTTACATAACAAGGGGTATATAATAAAAATGTAAAGAGCACAGAATTCAAAGCTGGAGATCAGGTATTAGTGATGGTCTCGTCCACAGAAATCTAGCTTGGGTTAATTGGTAGAGTCCGTTTTAAACAGTAGAAAAATTAAATGATGTAAACTACATGGTTATATAAATAGTTAAGAGAAGGGCAGAACGCATATACTATATATCAACAGTCTGAAACTGTGGAATGAAGTGCAGACATTTTTAAATCAACGAATCTGGTGGAGAAAAAAATGACTTCAGTACATATAGTGCAGGTAGATAACACACAATCTAAGCTTCAGAAACACAAAATAAGAGAATTTCCTTTAGGAAATATGGAAATGTTTTCAGAACCACCTTGCAAAAGAAACCTGATTCAATACAATATTAAGGCCATTACAGGAGAAAAAAGCTAACATTTTACAGAACTCCGGTGTTGCAGAAAAATAGCTGTGCAGAAGGAAGCACAAAAATGCTGAACATGGGCAGAGAGACAGAGCTGTCAAAATAAGAGGATCAGCCTGTAGTGTTATTCCCAAAGGCTGATGGAACCATCAAGTGCTGCATTGATTTTAGGAAGTTTAACAGTAATCCAAATACTTGAGAGATATCCCAACCCAAGGCAGATACAATCATATTAAGGTTGGAGAAGGCAAGTTTCTTAATCGCACTATAACTAATATAAGGCTTTCGCCCATCACTATGTACATGACCTGTCCGGGTACCATGGTACATGTATTTGGGCCTGAAATTGAGGGTTTCATGCTAAGCAAAGGTCAGTGTGGCACAACGATGTGGATCTCACCCTAGGATGCATCAGAACGTATGTTGTACAAATAATATTGTAAAAAGCATTGAGATATAATGTATGGAGAAAGTGTCTCTGCTGCCCCTCTTCATCCTTATCAGTCATAGCATTCCAGTCTCACATAAGTACCACTAGTCCCCCCTAGAAAAGTATTTTGAGGCCATTAGTCTTCTAAATCCCTTTTGGTTCAACCCTGGAAGGGAAAAATACTATAAACTGTAAGCCTATTTGGGACAGAGGACTTTTGGAAGTTTTGTTGGATGGGTCAGAACTTTATTCCCTCATTGTAGAGTTAAAAAAAGGGCTGATAGTGGCACATGGCCTGGATGAAACTCTTGAGATCATTAAGAATTTACTTGAGCATAAGTCCCTGGGTCTTAATGACATATATGATACTTTTTTTAATAAGAAATGAAATGAAAAGCTTGCCTCACTTCTGGTGCTTGTTTTTAATGGAGGCTGGAAGGCATTTGATCAGAGTGGTTAGATTACAACAGGAGTTCAGTAGACTTAACTTTCTTTACATACAAATGACTTACAGCATACATGGCTCAGCCAAAGGAATGGGTTTGGAGGTGTGAAAATAGAAGGTACCGCCACCCATGCCAAAAGAAATAGGGCAGTGGATTTGTAACATATGCCAGCACAGCTAGCCTGAAGTTTGTAAATAATTATATGTCATTTGTATATCAAACTGATTTGTACAGATGCTTGTGCTGAAAATGTATTGCTTGTGTTAAAATGTATCAACCGTGTGCCCTACTCTATTCAGTAAGTGGGAACAGTAACTCTTTTAGTCAATCAGAAATAGATAGACTAGTTAAATACTGCTTTTCTATAACTGTGTAAAACTTTCCATCAGTGTTATTTGTAATATTCCCTATGACTGAAACTTTGGTGTTTACTATGAATACATATTTAGTATTTTCTTGTTCTTTTATTATTTATTATTAAATATATTTAACCTTTTCATTGTGGCTGGTCCATTTTTTAGAAAATATTTAAGCTTTGAGAGTATTTGCATATATTTATTTGGTGATAACTCTGGCCACTCCTGAAAGCCTTGGTGTTTGGTCAACATTACCATTTGTATTAATATTAATTGCAGTCAGTATAATTGGGTACCCTTGTAAGATCCTTAAAGTAGCTGGCATGGGTTCTGGTGTAAGTGATAACTACCTTATAGTCTGGGAAGAAGGGGACTCAGCAGGTGAATCTGTGCAAGCAGATGTGTGTGTGTGTGTGTGTGTGTGTGTGTGTGTGTGTGTGTGTGTGTGCAAACAAAATCTCAGAGCGTATGTGTCAGCTTGGAGCAGGGACACAAAGCACTGGTTTCAGAGAAAGAGGGTGTGGTAGGACTTAACTTGAAACCCCAGCTAGGGACTCAACTCTGAGCTATGCCAGTTGGGGACTCTTATTGTGTGTCTGGATAGATGTACAGAGGAACAACCCCCAGACTGAGCATGTTCCCTAGGTGCTCTTAACTCATTACATCCAAGTGATGCCTCCAGGTGCATAAGCAGTTAAATCCTACTGACTCCTCTAGGTGACAAATATTACTTGTTCATATTTGCATCAATAAATCCAAAAACATCCTATGTACAAGGTTTTAAAAAAAATTCAACTTAAAGTTTACACAATGGCAAATTCAACTGCATTAATATTTGACCTTTGTCTACTGCAGGAAAATAGATATTAACTGTTGTTTTTATAATATATATATATATATATATATATATATATATATATATATATATATATATTTATATTTATATATTCATTTTCACATTTTTGTCTAATTATTTCAACACCCAAGTATCACAGACAGAACTCCTTAGCCTCATATAAATGCTCTCAGATAGATGAATAAAAGACTGCTGACAGTATGTGTGTAACATAAGTGGTTGCTGAGATATTGTAAGTTGTTTACAAAATATTACAAATGTAAAGGTTACTGTGTTTACTGTGACTTATAGAATTTGGTTTAAGACCTAGAACCTAAAGAATACTACCACTATAAAAATAGTTTGTGCTGAAGAGTTTGCCATTTATACTTCTTTCATAACCACTGTGGTTCCAGACATGCGAAAATTTATTTGAAATGTGAAGACATAATTTGATTCTGTCAAAATTCTTAGGCTCTGTCCATTGGAAGTTACAGTGCAAACTTCCTGAGCTCCATTGGAATGAATTAATTAAGAGAAATTGTGCTTGATGCAGAGAGGTCTGCATCTGGAAATACCGAGTGTATCCATTTGTATTCCAAGTGAATGTCCCTCTCCAGTGGCAGTGGTGAGGATTCAGGCTCCTTTATTACTGGCCCAGCGTGGGGATGTTACAGGAGGTACTAGCAAAATGGTAGGAATTGAATAGATAACATGATGTTTGTGTATCCACTAAAGTTCAGAATTCAAAGTTTTTAATGTTAAGTGACAAGCCAATATGCTGAGTGGAAGTAGAAAGTGGGGGTGATGTTGGTACAATACCAACAAAGAGAGTGTTATTGATACCAGTGGATCCAAATTTTTCCAGATGCTGCAGCATGGTACAAGCATAATTTTGTCACATGGCTGTAAGACCTTAGAACATGGGTGACTAGGTGGGGAAGACTGGAACTAAATGTATGGTGAAAGGTAAAAGCTATTTAGATGCAGGCTGTTCCAGAATGTATTCATTTGGTCAGTGCCCTACATGTTTTATTGCCAGTGTACATTTGTAGATATTTTTTGAGAATAAAGTAAAGAAAAGGGACCCATAGGAGATATTAATTAAACCTAGCCTAGAATGAGGGTGGGGACTTCCTGATTTTAAATTATACCACAAGGCAGCATACACAAACATAGGTGGATCTGTTAGGGAGGCAATGAACCCAGATCTGCAGTATGTGTCAGGGAGGCAATGGACCCAGATCTGCAGTGGAAAATATTGTTTCCATATCCAGGTGAGAAATTAAGGAAGTGAAGACCCCCTAATCCATGTGTGATGTGTGATAGAGATATGGGATAAGGTTAAAGAGCAAGGTGATATTAGGATACTGCATAATGAAAGTCATTTGTTGAATTGTGTTAGCTGCTCCCTCCAGCAATGAAGTTTGGACTGGAAAGCATGAAGAAGAGGAGACTGATTTATTCTGACCATCTTCTAGTCCCACTTAAAGGTTTCATCAGTCTTACCGAGTCTGAGAATAGATAAGGGTTGTGATCTTCTCTTAACGTTTATTCATTTATTTTTATATATTTGAATTTTTTTACCAAGGCAGAGTCCTGATGATAACAGATGACTCACTCTTGGTACAGATACTGTTAATATCAAACCAACAAAATACAGCCATTGCAATAAGCAGAACAAAAGAGTATCAGCAATGTAAATATATTCCCGCAGGCAGTATTGTATTCACTAAAAAAAACTTTAAAGAAATTATAGAAAGCATTAAAAGCAAAAAACGATATATTTACAAGTAATTAATACTACATGTATGTATATAGTTGCAATATGTGTATAAAATGAAAAAGGAGGGTAAGGGGAGGGAGGTGAGGTAAATGATGTGGGAATAATGGGAAAAGGGAGTGGACTAAACTGAAAAAGGATGTAGTAAGAATCTGCAGTTAGATGGAAATTAATTAGGCAAGGATGTTATTGATGGGCATGGAGGCTGGTAATTAAGTTATGTTTTGTGTTTGTAGGTAGCTACATTTTGCTTGGTCTGAAAGCTAAGATTTCAACTAAATGTGGAACTTTGGGTATGAGGTAGTATCTTTAAGATGAGGACAAAGTGATTCTTAAGATTTGCTACATGATGTTATTTTCAATTTTATGTACTGAGGGATATTCTATAAGGTCACTCCTCACACATTGGAGGCTCACATTATTAAGATGGTGGGGCAACAAGATGCTAGAGGCCATCTTTTGGCTATTGTGAAGATTATTTGGACATAAAATGAGTATGTCTCCAAAATGTGTTTTAGACAGGATGGGAAAAAGGGAGCACTGAGTGGCTGATAAGAAACAGGGATGTTGCTTCATATGCTTTGTTAAGTAAATACTGGGGGGATTTTTTCACACAAAAATTTCTAGATTTTTTTTTACAACCCAAATGTAACATACCACTTTCTTTCAAAGAGGTAAATCAAAGAACACACTTAGAGTGTAACAAGTCTGACTATCTTGCTTGACCCTCCTAAGTGAGGCTCAGGGCCAACAGGCAAAATATAAAACAAAGGATAGAGAGATATCCGGCTATGTTAATTAGGATGCTTTCTGGACCCTATCAGGAGTTAAATCCCACTACATATTTTCCACCAACCACAGATGACTATGCTAATTAGGATGTTTTTTGGACCTTATCAGGACTTTAATCCTACTACATATCTTCCAGCAACCACAGATGACTATGTTAATTAGGATGTTTTGCAGATCCAATGAGGAGTTAAACCCCACTACATATTTTCACCATCCACAGATAACTACTGTTTTCACCAACAGGCCCCTTCCACAGACAGTGTATAAAGGTAAGCATTATTTATTAACTTTTAACACTATGGATTTGATAAACTCATCCTAAGACAGAAGTGCTCATCCATTGAATAATAAAAGCATTTTGACAGCTGGGGAAGCTCACATTATTCTTCTTGAAAAGAGGGTTTATTACAAAGAGGAACTACTTAATGTCTGGGTTATGTGACATTGGCTGCCTCGACAAGAAAAACAGGTCTCTGTCTATTTTTTGTTTTACATTTTTCCTTCAAAGAAAGGGAAGAATTGCTGGAGGGAATGCAATGAGGTTGGAATTTTAGCAAATACTTTTGGGAGTTGTCCTCATCTGGATAAGTTTTGGAAGGCTCGGGCCACAGCATACAGGGGAATTCTGTAGCTGGTTCAAAAGGAGATATGTCATGTCTTCTGTTTGTTCTATTGAGGTGCAGAGTGTAGATGACAATTGCAAAATAAATTATTATTCTTTTGTCAGTAACTGTAGCTAAGTCTATAAGTACAATACACTGTGTAACAATTATACAAACAAGTGGTTTTCACGAAAAGTGTCTTATAAATTTAGGTTTGATATTAGATGAGTGTCATAGGTGTGAGTGTGTGATATGGAAGAACAGCTATAACAGGGCTACCCACCTGGCAGTGTGAATCTTGGCTCTAGATGATTGTCACTGTTGAAGTGACATGTAGACCCCATGTCCAAAAATGAGAAAAGGGGTTGAGGATGGACAGATTAGATGAGTGTCTCTTTTGAAACTTTTGGGTAAGGGTAGGGGGATGTTTTTGTTAGGAGTATAAGGTTCATCTTTTTTAATGAAGGGAAAATAGTCACATAGCTTTCAATCTTCTCAAATTACCCAGGAACACCTGTCAATTTTAAGCTTAAATAAGCTTAATTTCCCAAATGCCCGATTTGGGTGCAAGTGCACCCTAGATTTGTAGTCAAGCGGCCTTTGTTCTGGCTGTAGATGTCACAACCAGTCAAAGTGTCACATTATTGCATCTAATTTGCATGTGGCAGGCCAGTTTCATTCACAGAGTTACTGTTAGTTTGTGGAAGCGGCTGCAGTGGTCCTGGTATACTTTAAGTGTTAAATCAGGTCCGCTTAGTCTGCAGCTCCATATATTAACAAGGTATGTCAGCATTGTTTGTTCATTGTTTTAAACAGGAACATAAGAGGACAATGCTGACAAAAGGAGATCTTCATGCCTGGCTTGAAGACTGGATTTGTTGCTGAAAAACATGTCTCAAGGAAGAAAGACTGGAAGACTGTTCCATAGTGTGTTGCAGTGGCATTAATGATTTCCCAAGAAAATATAAACAATGGAGAAAAGGAGTTCAGAATTTTTCACAGGAGGTCTGAGGTTTGTTGTGCCATGTGGATGGGATTTTATTTAATTTCCTTCTCTTCCTGCAGATACAGGTAAGTAACCTAACCAGTTACTTCTTACGTTTTTGCTAGCTGGCTACGTGGTGCGGGTACACTACTGCAAGCAATGATGATGCATACATCAGCAGAATAGAAGAGTGAAGTAAAAAAAAATTAAAACTTGTTTACTAAGTCTGGGGACCAAGTTAATTTATGCCATATATTTTTGGTCTGTTCCTCATAAAAGTTTTAGCTTTATGCAAATCAATGAGGGTTAAAGAAACAGAGCATGTGTGGGCATTTCCATTAATGCATTTATTTAACTATGTACATTTTATGTTAATTAGGTGCCCCTGATAGTCTCTGATTTTAAGGTCCTGTGTCCCCACTTCTCTAATCTGGAAGTTAAGAGGCATGTAGTCAGACATGAATGCAGGGGATAAGGCATACAATTTCATAAAGATCATGGCACATCAGGTATGATGTGTGATGAATTTTAATGCAAAAGTTTTGATGGGATAATATTTTGCATAGTATGCCATTAGGTGCAATGCCTTATGCTTAATTCTTTTTATAGTATAAGGTAAAAAAATATCTGCTTTTATACACTGTGTAGCAGAAATTACTTTGTACATTTCTGCGTAATTAATTCAAAATCTTCTGGGGTACCAATTCCTGTCAAGATAACAACTGTACATGGGCATTTGGATTGTATCAAAGAACTGAAAGGTCTGCTAATGCAAAAGCTCCACTTAATTTTGAAGAACAAAAAGGAAACAACTAAATGCACAAGACATGACCAACAGCAACAGTGAAGCAAAACTCAGTTTTTATGGCATCAGTGTGGGTTATTTGATCTTGTCATGGGAAGACCAAGAAGCAGGATCAATATGTATGGTACATGTTCAAGACATAACAGTGTGTAGTCTGACCCATGAAATAAATACATAAATTGTTTATTACAGGGGATAAGTATGTCAAAACTTGTCTACTTTAACTGAATAAAATTCCTAATATCGGATTCTAAAGCCGAATTATTACTTCTTTGTAAGGAGATTCTTTGATGTCCATTAAAAGGTTTCTAGTCACATGTTAATCCAAGTTCATGTCAGTGATCATAAAACTTTCATTTCAGGTAATATTGGTGAAACAGATTATCCCCCGGATTCACGAATCCTCCGTGTAAGACTTAATAAGTCTTACTTGGAGGCTGCAGTTGAACGGTATGACGTCAGCGTCCCATGAATATTCATGAGGGCACGTGACTCGACCGTAAGTCTTACACGGACCGTGTAGGAAAGCAGGGGGTGTGTCCGACTGCCGAGCAGTCTAAATGTCCACACCCCTGCAAGGGTTGGAAAAGTAAAATGAAAACACACAAGAGCAAGTCCGCTCAAATGTCCTTGCACCCAACACCAGTGTAACACTCCCTGACATTGCAAACCCCCATCACAGTTATAAAAAGTAAAACATTAATTTTATTTTTTTTAAATTCCCGAAATAGCTGACCGTATTTGAGCGTGTGTGCGCGGGTGTGCCCATTGCTTAGCTGCAGTTAGCAATTCAGACATGGAAGAGCATAAGAAAGAATGTTTATGCAAATCACACCAAATAGCAATAGCGTAATGGTAGAGCATTCGCACAAAGAGGAGGCATTCACGGTTCGAGTCCCACCACTCCCCTTCTTATTTACGTTTTAAATCAGTATATGAAATAATACCTGACATATATGATTAAAATATTAGTAAAAAGCAGTGAAATGGCTTATGTATCAGTGAAGAAAATATATATTTGTAAAGGATCCTGATATATAATTGCCTGCAGTTAAGCAGCGCTTTACCCAGCGCAATAGAGTTGCCCATAGTTAAATAGTGCTTTACCCAGCACAATAGAGTTGCCCAAAGTTAAATAGCGCTTTACCCAGCACAATAGAGTTGCCCATAGTTAAATAGCGCTTTAACCAGCGCAATCTGTTTGCGCGGACATGCGCGCCACGCCAACCAGAGCACCGTAGGGCAATGTGGAGCAACGTAGAGCAAAGTTGCTTAAATACAGCCACACCTCCTAGCCTGTCTGGACAGTATTAAAATAAAATGAATGACAATGTTCAAACCCAGGTCTCTGTGCACCATAATCAAAGTACTGAATCACTAAGCCATGACAGCTTAGGAGAAACAGCCACTGTTAACATACGTATACTTAGAAATGGTAGATTAACCATTACTAAGCAGGTCTGCAGTCAGCCGAGAATTTTCAAAAATGACCAATCACAAAAAAGTGCGGGAAATGCGGCATATATAAGCCCCATAGGCGGGAATATTCACCATAACTGATTGTAGCTCACATCTGCAGTTAGAATGGCTGGTGTTGGAGAAGATACACGCTTCCGAGCGCAATGTTGGGGCATTGAGGAGTCGAAATACATGGTTTGGCTCCTTGTCCACCATCATGAGTCATGACTCCTGCAGGGCCAGTTCCAAGGGACGGAGTACAAGGCAGAGGCTTGGAACAGGTTAGCACACAACCTCACCAGTGCTACAGGCATTCCTCAGACTGGTGAGCAGGTCCATCACCACCATGCAGACCTGAAGAGACGGAAGCAGGACCTCCTGAATCAATGGATACAGGAGGCCCATAGGATGCAAGATGCCCCACAACTGAGTAGGTAGCCATGGAATGCAGTATTTAAGAATTGATAATTGATTCTGTATAATGGATAGGTATGTCTCAGTATCCCTTAATTTTCTTCACAGCTGCAGGTGACCATGCTGCGAATCAGTAAGCCTATGCAGATAGGCTGCTAAGGCTGCGCCACCAGGCAGGTTAGTGATTATTCTGCATGTATTGTTATATAAAATAGGGGAGAGAGCATGAAAGAAAGTGTTGTAGTCCAATAATACAGCCATAAAATGCCCCGAATAAGTCCTCTGCATGTACTGTCATATAAAAAAGTCAGAGAGCCAGAAAAAAAGAGTGTAGTAACCCATTAAGAAAGGTAAAATATGTCCGGAATAATATCTCTGCAGGTACTGTCATATAAAATAAGTGAGTGAGCCTGAAAAAGAGTGTTCTAACCTATTAATAAAGGTATAATATGTCTTGAATATGTCTTCCATATGCACTGTTATATCAAATAAAGGAGCGAGCCTGTGGAAAAGTGTGTAATGAAATTAATAAATTTATAAAACCCGGAGTGTGTCTGTGTCACTTACTTTAAAATGTTGTTGCACCCTTGCATTATACACATAGCACTGTTTTAATAAGTGCTGGCAACCCAGAGTTGTGCAGTCCCATGTAAAGTGGGTGATGGAAGTGCTAGTAGCTGTGAAGCATATATACTGTCCACAACAGTCACTTACTGGCTGGCATGCATAAGTAAATCTGGCACACGTGTAGCATGTTAATTTGTTCCCCAGAAATGTGAGTGTGCTTCAAGAAATGCAGGGTTCTGTACAAATTGAAGTGAAAATGTCATGTGAAAACATCCAGATATGAAGATAAAGAAATATAAATGAAATCAAGAGATATGTAGCAGTAACATCTGCATCATTGACAGTTAGTATGTCAGATATAGGTCAGGTATATATTGAACTAGCCAAACCCATTACACAACCTAATGCATGTTGGCAAGTGTAATAATACATGTAGGGGATATACACTTGCAGTCACTAGGAATGTAGTGTAGACTAAAAGTACTTGTAAGATGTTAATCGATGTTTCTTTCTACACCCTACTGTATGTGCATAAACCATGCAATTCCACACCTCAATGGGTATGTGAAATCTCAAATATTTGTTGGGACATATGTCCTATTGTTCTATAAATATTTGCATTCACTTTGATGCATGTGCCCTATTCAAACACCACAATCATGGTGGCCTGTTGCTACCAATCATCTCTGCATGCTTATGGAATATCCACTGCCATTCAATATATGCATGTGATATGCTTGCTGTTCAACTATTGGAACCTTGGTGTGTTGGGTTAATGGGAATATTACTGCATGCTGTTACAACTAATCTGGAATGCTGTTGTTTATGTTGTAATTAAACACACCTAATCACAGAACGTATGGGAAGGCTGGTCCAAGCAGACCCACCTGTCCCTCCTCAGGTGGCGAGTGCACCTGGCACCAGCAGGTCCGGTGCCCAGCCCGGGCTCCCCTCCTCCATTGGTCCTGTTCCACCTTTGGGTGGAAGCACTGCAGGGGATGGGGCTCATCCCCCCATGCAAGCGTGGGTGGAGAAGGGCCACCTGTCACCCTTCGAAGGGTCCGGGCTGTGGTGCGTAGGGAGATCCAGCGTTCAGTCGCTAATCCCCTACGCCAGCTCGAGGCGAGAGTGGCGCATCTCACGGGTGAGCCTGCCCATCCTACGCAGCCCCCAACACAGCCACCCTTGGGGGCTGTGAAGGTGCAGTGGTGACTGCCCATGGGTGGGGATCTCAGTTCCACTGTTACCATCTATGGGCTCATGGGCTTGCGATTTCCAAACATCCGTCCCCGTCAATTGTGTTCACCCACCCCATGTGTCATACACCGCCCATGTATGTGTCTTGTTTGTCTTGTCTGTTATCCTCCCCAACCTACCTCCCCAAACATTCCTACTTCCTCTACCTCACTTTCCACTCTCACCTGAAAAAAAAAAAAAGGGCAATCTGTACCCACAAAAAAATTACGCCCCATACATAGCTGCCTATTTCGCACACATGACCGCTGGACATGTAAACTGATAATTATAATTGGCAGTACAACAAACTTTGTTGTCCTCATCCCTCTCCCAGGGGTGGAAGGTTTCAAATATCACTCCAAACTTATTGCATATGCACAGCTGTTGCTCGTAAAGAAATGGGCAGCTATGGACCTTCCCTACACCCGTCCTGCATATCTCAAGCTTGTTTACCTACTGTCTGTCCCTCTTTGTTCCCCCTTTTTCACCACTTTCCTATCTCCCCATTTTCTTTTCTTTAAAATAAATTAGCGCTGGGGTTAGCAGGAGTAAGCACTTTTAAGCAGTAGTAAGCTGGTTTAAGCGAGTGTGCGCATGTGAACGCTTAGCTAAGTATTGCTAAGCATCACGCAAACCCGCTTACAACTGCTTAAAAGCACCTTAGTCACTCTATGTCAGGGCCCATGTTCTGCTCAGCAGCAAAACAAAAAACATCTGCCAGTCTCGAACCCCAGACCATTGACACAATAGACTGCATGAATTACCACTAAGCCACAGCAGATATACAAATATCTTGGTGCTGAAATAAATATATCATGCATTACAATGAGGGAATGTAAATGGAAATTAGGAATGGCATAACACAAATCCTGTTCTGTTCTGTTCTGCTGTTCTGTGTTCAGCAGCCTGTGCTAATGTCAACACAAAGTACAAACTGTTCAGAAGTGAGTAACTTAATAATTACAGTATAGCAGTACACAAACAGTGCATGTGCCACAGGAATACATTGCAATAACCACATTTGCATGGCAGTTAATTGTCTAATTCAGAAAGAAAGTACATACTCCCATGTATCCTGTGTTAGCATTTGGAGGGGTGAGTACATGTCTACACTGAGCAGTGTGTACTGGAAGCAGCAACATTCAGGTTTGAGTACAACATGCATATCACTGGCTACAACCCTAGCTTCAGATAAGAGACAAATACCAACCTTCTGACTGACACAACGGTGTCCAGAGCAAACAAGCATGGGCCCCACCTTGGAAAGCTGAAAGGGCTACACCTACCTAACCTAGCATTTTATAGCAGTGAGATGCAATCACAGTGAGTACTGCAATCACCACACAGCAGGCTGCATGCAATTACTGAATGGTGGGCAGCAATTGGTGCAGAGGCTGTCACATGCGCATGTGCAGATACCTAGAAAAGCAGGCTGTACCTGCTGTCCACACATGCAATAATATCATTGCAGGAACAGGGAGATAGAGAGCGAGAGAGAAACAGAAACACAGGCAGAGACACATAGAAAAGAGACAGAAACAGACACAGAAACAGACAGAGAAATCCCAAAAACAAACAACCAAAATAAAAAAAAAAAGCTGTAATAACAGACGGAGCAGGGAAAACAAAGGTAAGGTATGTAAGTCATATGTATGTGCCAGCATGTACTAGATGTTCCTGAAGAGTACTCTACACACTGCAAGTCATCCATATGTGGCAGCAGTATGTATCCATCTGTATCTGCACATATGCATAGGGCATGGGACATACTGCAACTGTTAGTGAAGGGTGGATACATATATGTCGTTGAAGGTTGTTATGTGCATATATCTATGTAGGTCGTAGTGTGAGGCATAGAAACAGCATGCAGTGATGATATATGTCATGCGTTGGTTTAACGCTGTAAGACTAATTTGTCAGATCTGCTGTGTTCCAGCCAGTGAGGCCTGATAAAGCTACATGGGCTGAGGACACCAAAATTCATTCTGCACAACACTGTGCAATATAATCACATAACTGTACATCCCACAACTGTCGCATAAGTGATATCCCCACCATGAAAGGTGGACTGTACATGTGCCTATATGTACATCCATATGTACAGCAATGGATGTGTACATACATATATATATATATATATATATATATATAGAGAGAGAGAGAAAGAGAGACACGGGGTCATATGTACTTTAACAGGTGTGTGGTGGCCAAGGCATGGACTGTAGACAAGTGCCGATACTGCAGTGCCATTCCTCCTTTCCAAAACACTGTACCCATTAACTACCACATAGGTAGAAATCTACCTAACACTGAAGGTGTGATAAGGGAATATGGGACACAGGTGGACAGTAGCCTCCCCTTTGATAAAGACAGTGCCACACTAGACTTGTAATCTGTCTATGTGGTATGTGTTATGACAACAGGTGTGTCATGTAGGGATACATAGGTCAGTGTTCTCCTCTACTCATCACAATGCCCCATGTGGCATGTACCTCACATGACAACTACAGCAAGTGGAAAGGCCACAGACATACCTCACAAAGGGTAATACTGGCCTCAAACAGATTCCCTATGCAGACTGACTCACAAAACCACAGCTAGACTGTATTGCATACCGCACACACAGAGGTATGTCAGACCCATAGCTGTGTGATAACCACCATGGCAACATATCACAATCCCTCTGGGCTACATGATCTAGGGCCCTAAACCTCGTCAGCTCACTAAACAGCACATGCTGGAGGGATAGGTTCCTATCTCAGAGATATGCCATACTCTGGAATAGACCACCTGGCAATAGTAAACTAGGCTCCTCATTAGCAGTTGTCATAAATACCCCTGATGATTGTTTGGGAGATTTGTAATACACCCCAGGAATCCCCTCTGTGGTTCTGGTTGATAGGGGCAGGTGAAATCAAAGTACATGTGTGGCAAAGGCCAGGGTAGCATATGGCTAGGCTGCTGTAGTCCCTAGGGCCAACAGCATCTCACCTACCTATGACACTATGCACTCACACATGTACTCAATGCAATACCTGCTATGTAAGGTTGAATAAGTGTAACGCTGAATGTGTGCAAGGTCTGTAAAGGTGTGATAGCGTAGTGTGAAGTTGTATCTGGCATGGTAGTGTCTATCCTAGCTGTGAGGCCAGCAAAAGATGTGTATGTTATTGTTAGGCAGACATAGTACTATGGCATATGATGTGATGTAGTTCCTTGTTGAGGACTGTGGTGTCCCATTGTAGGCTAAAGCGATACATGTATGCTTAGTGAGTGGTACTGCTGGTCAATCCGACTCCCATATGAACTGTAGTACTACCTGAAGCTGTGGGCCTAAACAGCAGAGTATGGTGTGTGTTCACATTGCTTGGAAACACTGTCATGTGTGTTTCCTGTAGTCTGCACAGGGGACATAACTCAGGCATAAGGGCTTGTAAGTAGTGGCACACAGTACTGCATGGTACACAGGTAAAGCTAATCTGTGTTGGCATACAGTGGTGTGTTGCATATTTGTCTGATGTCTGTGTAATTATGCCTGTACCATGGCCGCAATCATATGTGTGTTACAGGGTATACGTGTGTATCTAGCAACATCTGTTACAGCAGTATGCCACCTATATTAACAACTGTGCGCACATGTTAGGCAGGGCTATGGCATCAACGACTAGGGTGGTTTACTGGTACTACTGTAACTGTACTTTACATTCATTGCAATGGATGACATCTTTGTTCGTGCATTAGCGTGATATATACCACTGTGGCGAGGTTGTGCATTGGCCGGGTACTGTTGTATAGTGGTTTGATATATACAGTGTGCCAGGCACTGTTAGTTGTGGCCTGAGAACCAATATGTGGCATTGAACGTGTGTGTCCTGTGACAGACAAACCGATGGTATATATGGCAGTGAAGTGATATCTGTGGTTTAGGGTGTAAAGTGTGCCACAGGACTCGCTCACACATATTGTTCATTTCTCTTTCAGCCTGATGGCCCACCAACATAACCCATCTTACACAGCAGAGGAGGAAGAGGTGATTCAGCAAAGCCTGGTGTAGCACTACATACTGTTGTTTTCCAGAGGCAGCCAGCACCAGCATGAGCAGACTGCACTGTGGCAAGATCTTGTTTGTCGGGTAAATGACATAGGCATGCATAACTGGACATATGAGTAGGTACGCCATCACTGCAGTGATTTAATTAGACATGTCCGGCGGCATGCGTCTGATATCCAGAGACAACAGCTTGCCACAGGTGGTGGGGTGGCCATTCACCCCCCCTCACCAGAGTGGAGGAGCTGCTCCTAAGTGTGGTGGCTCCTGGACAACAACAGCAACTCCCACACACGTGTCATCATGGAGGCCGGAGCCACCCAGCATGTTCACATGGAGCGTGCAGGTAACATGCCCTATCTGTAGACTACAGTTACCTGTATTGTTAGATTATGTCTACGTGAGATGTGTATTGTGTATTTAGCAGTTGTGCTGCCTAGTGTTGTGCAGTACTGATATTTGGAATATTATCTGTACACCTGCGACTGTCAACAGTTGTTCTACTGTAGTTTAGCAAACCCACAGTAGCAATGCCAAAGTTGTGGCCTCTGACGAACTCTCTCATATTTTCGTAGGTCCCTCTGGTGTGACAGCAGGGCAGATGATCCATGCTGGTGAGTGTGGTATAACTGCAATGTTGGTAATGAAATGTGCATGTCATAGGTGAGGTGTAGGCCATGTACACATGACACACCTACGCATAATGCATGCCATGCATGTTTTCTGTAAGACGTTGCACAGCTCAGTAATGTCAGTAGCTGCCTCAATGACATGCAATACACAGAGCATCAGACACAGTTGTGGCATCACCGTACTGCATATTGGATAGGCATAGTTGCTACAGCTGTACACAACATAACACGTTTATCATACGTAGTACACCTCAACATGCTACATATGGCGTTACCACACACCTGCTGTAAGGTCACACTTCAGTATCCCACATGTCATCCACACACACATGATAAACCTCAGGGGTAGAGGCCTATCATGGGGCTGTGTAACGCTCTTCAACACATAACACAGTCATGTTAGGCAATGCTCCCTATTGGGCACCCACACACCCATGTACAAAGTGGCTATGTAATTGTGAAGGTAGCCACAGCACTGCAGTACAGGTACAGCATGCTAGGCGGTGGTCTGTCACACATTAGTAGCTGTGAGTGACCACATGATGCATGATGATGATGGCTCATGATACTACACCCCATCCAATTACAGTGACCACAGTACTACACATAGCAGTCATTGTTTTGCACCTCAATGTTGTGTGTGTGCAAACATATGCACCTATACACAATATGCATAGCATGTTGTGTGTGTGCTAACATATGCCAGTATACACAATATGCATAGCAGTTGCCATCTGTACAAAGTGACACATATATGTCCTGGAATGCTATTGGATGTATAGGTCACATGACACACATTGGGTATGTGTGGTGTATAATGTTGCAGTCATGTAACATGCCATGTCATGGCTGGCACCAACATATCTGCAATATCTCCCACGCTCACCATAACCACTGTACAATGGGCATGTCGAGCATTTGGATTCCTTCACGTCTACATGCACCACTCATCCCGTGTGTGTACACAGCATGCATGTGCTACACCTGTGCCCAGTATTATCTGCTATGGACACAGACACTGTAATCAGACATAGAAATCTATGTGTCACACAGATAACACATGCAGCCATGGTATGTATACCTGTGAGTGATGGTGCACAGGACATTGCAAAGCTGATAATACTTGTGCAGCAATGTTGTGTCCATGTACACATTGTGTTCCAGGGTGTAGCCAATCACTGAACAACTACACACATGCATCAAAGCCATGTATACTGTCATGAAATAGGGCTGTCTACACTCGCACTGCATGGTCTTGAGGAACACATAGTCTGCATGCTGTCACGTGTGAGGTGATTGTTTTCCTTGTGATAATGTCACCCACCTTCACCCACTATTGAGTATGTGTTGGATTGCTGGTGTGTGTGTGTGTGTATCTGCTGTAGTGAGGAGTGTGCACGTGTGCATGTGTGCATGTGTGCATGTGTGCTAACATCATGCATAGATTGTAAAGTGTGCTTCCTGTCTTCCTCTCACAGGTGCTGAGTTTGGGATGGCTGAATGCAGCAGGGAACCTGAAGTCACTGCCACAAATAGTGGAGATGATGAGACATGTATTGTGGCACAGGCAGGTTTGACAGTGTCTGTCATTGGTCCGCAAATTGACAGTACACAGCGTTCAACCCCATCTATGCGCACACTCATACTACCAATACATCCCTCATCATCAATGGCCTTAGCCGAGGGACAGCATACAGCTGGCATTGACCAGGATACTGTGGTACCTATGGCACTTGCATCCCCTCACAGCAGCCATACCCGGATTCCTGGAACAGTACCACATAGGCGGATGCCCAGGGGTTCTCGGGGGAGCACAGCTGGTCGTATTGCCCCTGGCAGACGTGCCCTCACAGCTCTTACAACCATGACCATGTTCCGGGCTGTAATGCAGGCACAGGCACGTATGGAACGGTACACTAGACAGGGACTAAGGGCGCAGAGGGCCCATTACACCTCTATCAATGACAGCATCTGTGACCTTGCCGGTGCCATCTGGAATTACACCGAGGTCATTGATAGACATTGGGGGGAGACATTAGATGCCCTCCACAATGTGTTTTCCATGAGCCAAGACTATGCGGAATGTGTGAGACATCAACACGGATGCATGCCAGCAACATCAACAGCTGGCAGTTGTCGCAGACGGCCCACAGATCACAGCCACTCCTGTAGTGGCAGTACCAGCCCCAGCAATGCTGGGGCTGGCCTGTCGATTGACCATCCTAGTAGATCACATACACGTGGCTCTGGCCAGTCCCAGCAGGGACATGGGTCCACTCGACATACCTCTGCCTCTGATGATAGTACCCAGTCAGGGTTGGTACATGATACTGTCGACAGCATCCCTGCCAGGCACAGGTACTGTGTCCGTGGCTGGAGACAGTGATCTGTACAGCCTGACAGGTACAGTCTGTGGCTGTCCCACAACCTCCCGTATATGGCAGCCACATGGTGGAGCTGTGTGCATGCAGACACACACACATTAACCAAACAACTAGGGCTCACACATACACACACACATTGCATCAACATTGGCCCATGCTATACTGTTGTCCCTCACACAAACACGCACACACAGACATGTTGATTGGATAGGTCAATGTCAGGCTCTGGCAAACCAACAACACACCCTGTGCATATGATGACACCTGTGCCACCTCCTGTCATCTGTAACATTGATGCAGGAACAGGCTAACATGGTGCTGATGCACAGGGTGACATTATAGCAGTGTAGCAATGTTAGCAAGTTGTCAACAGGAAAGTGTAATGATATCCTTGTAGGTATATCTGAGCAGGCGTGATGCATCAAAGCTCTGATTGTCAATGTAGCATTGTTTACACCAGTGTTAGGTCTGAGTATGTATCTTCCGGCCATGTGTGTGAATGAGTGGACAGTACGTATGTGATGTGTGCAGTACAGATTAGCAGGTGTACATCTGTGAACATGGTGGGTGCGCACTGTCTGCATGTACGTGCATAGTGGACACATGGGATGTATGACATACCCTGTTTTACACATTAACATCTCATAGTATCTCTCGATGGCCAGTATGCATTCTACTACAGATATGTACTAACATGGGTGCACAAGTGTATATGACATGGGTTGACACTATGCTGTGGGTGATACTGTTAATATCTGTCAATGTTTTGCATTCTGGTAGTATATACAACCTCAACAGCATGACTATAACCAATCATCAGGTGATGTCCTGACAACTGACACACAGTTGTAGGGAACTCAGTAACAGTGGGATCCTTCCGGCACTATACTATAACAGTAACCAGTGGTATTGACCACCACCCATTCCTGGGACCACACCTGTTGGACATATAGGCCTCTTAGGTACATGCAAACACACTAGGGATATGTCCATCCACATCTGGAAATGCATGCATTGGCCTACAATGCATTCTCTGGATGGGACACATATCCTACACAAGGGTATCATACAGACAGATACCTGTTGTCCGACACATGCTGTATTGCACTTGGCCAACTATGGCATAGTCATCCACATTTACTATACATACTATCCCGACAGTACCACATAGGTGGTAGCCCCCAACATGTATGTTGGGTACCAATGTGTACCTACAGCCACGTGTTATGTCATCTGTCCCTTGGTATCCACATATCCAGAGGTATTGTGGAGTCCCTTGGTGTATCACATAAGACATTAGGGGCCTGAATGCATATCCACAAGGCTGTTGTACACCTATAATGACTATCCAATATTGCCAGTCGTTGTTGTGTATGAACATGTCTGACATATACCCCAGGCATGTACCCTCACTCACACTACTCTATAGCAACTGTCATGGGTGTGTGTGGCACAGATGACCTTGGCCACAAATCACTACAGTGGCCGGCCTTGTCACATGCATACATATGTGACCTACGATCTGAGAAGCAGCGGCACAATCTGTCAAAGGAAACTAATGTATTCATGTAGTATGCAGGCTTCACGCCCATGTACTAATTGAGGTCACATGTACATATATTTATTTGCCACACAGATACCTGATGTGTGCAATGCACATACTGTTTTAATCCTGATATGTCATAGCATAGTAAAAGCAAAACCCACACTGCATTGACCAACAGTGTCACACACACACTCAGCAATTGCAGGTTTCAAACCCCTACCTAACTATGTTATGATACTAGAGAGATACGCATTAATATGGCACACTATATGCGTTACTGGGTGATTTATTTTCTCCTGCTATATTTGTAGGATACTGACATCATCAGACTTTCCAAAGAGGAATGTACCTCTTTTAATGTGTTTTCCCAGTCTCCAAAAAGGGCACTCTCTCCTAGGAAACCACACACATACACACAGTCAGCAATTACAGGATTCAAACCCCTACCTAACTATGTTATGATACTAGAGAGTTACGCATTAACACGGTGCGCTATATGCCTTACTGTGTGTTTTGTTTCCTCCTGCTATATTTGTAGGATGCTGACATCATCAGACTTTCCAAAGAGGAATGTACCTCTTTTAATTTGTTTTCCCAGTCTCCAAAAAGGGCACTCTCTCCTAGGAAACCACACACATACACACAGTCAGCAATTACAGGATTCAAACCCCTACCTAACTATGTTATGATACTAGAGAGTTACGCATTAACACGGTGCGCTATATGCCTTACTGTGTGTTTTGTTTCCTCCTGCTATATTTGTAGGATGCTGACATCATCAGACTTTCCAAAGAGGAATGTACCTCTTTTAATTTGTTTTCCCAGTCTCCAAAAAGGGCACTCCTCTCAAAGGAAATCACCCACACACACACACACACACAGAGTCAGCAATTGCAGGATTCAAACCCCTACCTAACTATGTTATGATACTAGAGAGATATGTATTAACACAGCACGCTATATGCTTTACTGGTTGGTTTCTTTTCCCTTGCTATATTTGTAGGATGCTGACATCATCCGACTGGACATGGTAATGTGTGTACACTTTGTTTTATGCAATCCCAGGAATGAGCCATGTGGGTCGGCAGGTGCCAACAGCTTGAACAGGACCACATAATTCTTAGCTTGTGTTATCTATCTGTGGACAAGTTGACATTCCTTCATATGTCAACACATATTTATGCACAGATTGTTGGTTTTGTAGATACATGTATCTGGGATGTTGATACAGGGCTATTCAAAGTCTATGTGAGACATGTGTAGCTCCGTTCAGTGATGTGTGTCCTGGGTGGTTGCCTTACAAACAGTCTAGCATGTTTGGGAACCATGATCTGCACATGAACATACCACAGTTGGTAGGGTTGTGTGTTTGTCAGCTTCCAATAGCTCTGTTTTTGACTTCAACTATGATGGACTCCATGGCCTTGCAAATCAGACTTTATAGACTTACTGGACTATACTTCCTATGGTGTGTTGTGCACCAACACTTGTGGGGAGAGCCATATGTTGCTGTAACACATTCAACGGTTCCAGCTCCTGTGGAGAGGGTGAGGCTCAACAAACTGTTCAGGTGCAGGGTCTGTTTGTTCTGTAGTTCATTCATGACACATATAGGGAAACAATGTAATTCAACTGCTGCCATGCTTTCGGCTTTGGGGGGAGCTGTTCATCCATTCTACATGTGATATCTCCAGGTATGATGATAGTGACTTTCAGCAGTGGGAGGTAGGTATGTATATATGGGCCTGTCTGACAGGATGATGGCATTGTCAGTCAGGTACATATGGCCCTGACTCAGGACATATATGAGTGTACATTGCTATTTATGACATAGCTGAAGGAGGTGTCATGATTCCGTCTGGACTCCTTCGCAGCTGCTCTTTACAAAACACCGACAAACCTGAGCACTAATCCCTGTTATACTCTTTTACACACTTAACACCCTACTGATCTTTTGTGATCAGTCTACAGAGTATGTCATCATAATATCCTGGCATTTCCAGGGGTCGGTTTCATGTGTACTCTCCAGTCCAGCTGGTGAATATTGTGATTTTGACACAATGTTACAACTGCCTCATGTACACAGACAACCCTCTCCTCCTTCCAACAAACTCAAATATATGTGAGAGATGCAACTATACAGACATACAGGAAGGAGGCTGAGCTCTCTCAACCCATGACTGGCACAGTCTATCAGGTGGTGAAGGTAACCACACACACCACATATCAGTCTCACATAAACCTATAGCGACAGCAATCAAACCACATTATCACACATAAACATACTCAGAGGCTCTAAATAAACTCTGCCTAAGCAGCAGAGACCTCCAAAGCAGACACACAAACAACTGCTACCCCACTACAATACCCACATATCACATAGTTCACAATGTCAGTGTGCCACACAGTCACTGCCCTTCGGGCTAAGCAACACACCTAATACACTTGTAATAGGTGACACATTGTCAGACACACTGACGTCCCACTCACCAGGATGAACAAGGGGATGGTCACTTTGTGCTGTCTGTCGGGTGCCAGGATCCATCACATAATACATGCACTCAGGTCACTCCACAGCAAGTACAGAAATGGCTCCATCATTGTCCATGCTGGTGCGTAAAACCTCAGACATTCCTCCCTGGACCACATGACATGATACATAGAGGAACTCTCTGATCATGTAGGCCAGGCCAGTATGACCCTGGCCTTGTGTAGCATCTTACACTCACCAAGTATGATGTCACAGTATACAGACAAACTTATCATGTTTAACAGTTGGCTAACATATTGGTGTCATTCAAAGGGGATCCAGTGTCTGTCAGTATGGGGTGACATGCTTGACATGCCACATAGCTTCACTATGGACAGCTTGCACCTGTCACCCTTGGACTTCTGAATACTGGCTAAGGCTCTTGCTACCACCATAATGCCTTTTTTAAGCAGGGCTCAAAAGACAAACCCACCTCCATAGACATTACAGAGTAAATGAAACTAAGGGTGATGCTGCTCAACACCAGATGTGTTACCCTCAAACTGCGCCCACTCAGGACTCTCCTCAGTATGGAGAATAGCGATATCTGTGCACTAACAGACGCCTGGTTCAGGCTCACAAATGCACACCAGCACTACCAGGTTATGTTTCATACCATGCTTTCTGACCACAAGACTCAGAACGGATAACACAATTAGGGGGAGAATCCATATACATTACAGATACATACACCTCCGGGTTAGTAGCACTGCACGAAGCATCACAGACCATACATATGCAGCTAACATTGTGCAAAACTGCCTTTCAGTTTGTTGCCTGCTACCACCCTCCCAAACTCAGGAACCACACTCGGCTTTCCTGGGAACAATGGATAATATGAAGGTCTCCCCAAACACCATTATATTGGGTGACTTCAAATACCCAAACATTGACTGGGGATACTACTCAAGCCCCAACACCCTCGCCCAACAGTCGCTACTATTTGTAAACTCATATGCTATGGCATAACCGGTCACCACACCCACAAGAGGGGAAAACATATTGGACCTGATCATCACCAACATGGGGACTCTATGTTCCACACCAGCAATATACCCCTCATTGGTAAAGTCAGAACACACATTTATCTCACTGGACATCCATATCCCATCCCCACACCCATCCTGGGTAATCTTGGTGAACTTCTCATAAGCCAACGTCTCACTTCACCAAAGCAACGTGGTATCCTTCAGAGACCCTGGGACAGTGGTAAATACGGCTCAGACTGCTGAATCCTTTACATACACATTCTATGGACACCTAGTGGACTGCATGGATTGTGCTATTCCAAATAACAAGATTCACTCCTCCAATGGCAGGGGACCTGTCTGTTAGACCCCAGCCATTAATAAGCTATACAATGAAAGGAGGACGCAACTACATGATAGAGCACAATCCCAGACAGTGAAGGCATCTGTGATCTGTACTAGCAGACAGCTACGATCACTCATGAATTTATCTAAGGCCCACTTCTAATGGACAATTGCACCAGACACGTAGGACAATCACAAGGCCTTCTTCAGTTATGTCAGGAACCTGGGTGGACAGTCACTGATATGCTGTGAGTTACTGCATACTGACTAAACATACCCTGAACCCACTGACATTGCCAACATCCTGGCAAACAGGTTCATTGCTGATGTCTCCCCCCCATCCCCCCCTAAGGAGCAACTATCCATCCCAACAGAGTGTAACCTCCCTGACATCACAAATTAACAGGTGAGTGCTGCCCTCCCCAAAGCGGACAACACAACATCAATGGGACCAGACGGTGTCCCGGCCTGCATCTTACACGAGCTTCATGACAGACGTAACCCCCACATTACGTCACTGTTCAATATCAGAGTTACTACAGGATATGTACCCAAGGAATGGCGTACAGCGACAGTGGTCCCGCTCCACAGAGTTGGTGCCACAACAGACCACAGACAATATCGCCCTAGAAGCCTAACTAGCCTGTTCTGCAAAGTTATGGAGCGTATTGTCATGGGAATCATACACATAGACATCGGGAACCTACAGACACTGTGTCCTACACATTTCAGCGTTGTTGTGGGCAGATCTTGCCTCTTGAACCTGTTTGTAGTCTTTAAACGGTTACCAGGTCCATCGACATAGGGACGGTTGTCCACACAGCCCACCTGGACCTTGCAAAACCCCTCCACACAATACCCCACTCGGTCATTATGCATAGGCTCACCAACGTCGATATGGACACATATCTCACACGATGGATTGCTACCTGGATCAGGGATAGCACCCACATGGTCAGTATTGCAGGTGCCATGTCTGAATATACACCAGTTACACGTGGCATCCCACAAGGCTCAGTCCTGGGACCTCTCTTGTTCAGTATATATTTGTCTGACATACAGGCTAACACAGGGGGAATATGGCTGACCATGTTCGCAGATGACTGCAAACTGGGTGCCATAATCAACTCTCCAGCTGGCACATGCATACTCAAACAGGGTCTCACAGAGATGGATGACTGGTGCCTGAGCCATGGCCTACAGCTAAATGCCATTAGTTCCATAGTAATCCCCTTTGGGAATAACAACATGCCCACACATTACCACATAGGTAGTAATCCATTACATACGGTAGGAGTTGTTAGGGGTTTGGGGACACGACTTGTTCGTACTGTCGCCTTTGACAATCACATTGCCAAAGTAGTTAGACAGACCTTCTATATAACCCACCTTATCCCATATGGTTTCACATCTAGATCGAGTGAGGTCATTGTGCCCCTATACTCATCACGACCATGCTTGGTTACAATGCCACATTTGGGATGTACCTTACCCGACACCTGCAGCAACTGTAATGGCCACAAATGTTCCTCACCAAGCAGATCTAGGGACTCACACGGATGCCCTGCACAGTTCGGATACAGTAACTCCAGCTCTACTCAGCCGCTTACCGCCTACTCGGATATGACGTGTGCCTGTTGTTTACAGAAATACCCAACCCAGAATTACTGGACATGCTCCACCTCAGGATATACGACTCCCTTGGAGCTACACAGGGACATATACCTCAGCACAGATGTTAATAGGACATGCTGGAGGGACAGATTCTTATCCCAGAGGCTCCACTCACTCCGGATTGTAATCCCGGTTTCGCATAGGCAGAGCCACCCACTGACCACCTACTGGAGACATCTTGACAACTGTATGGGTGATTGTATGTTTACCCCTGGGATATCTTCTGGGTCACTGCTAGACAGAGGCACACTAGACTAAACATACATGGGCTATCTTGTGTGACCTACTATTCACAGGCACAGTGTAGTAATCTGACAGGGTTGCGAAAGCCAAACACACTCTGGCTAGGCTTGTACATGCCCTAGGGCAGATAGCCTAGTATCGACCCCTGAACCTATGATAATGTTCGAGATACACAATGTTTATTGCTGATACTGTTTGCAGGTTTTTATCGTCTTTGCTTTCTCAGTTTCTATGAACAACTTAGGTATCTGCAGAACATACTTGATTATGACAGGGTTCCACTATATTATATATGTGTCTGTTGTCATATAACTGTGTGCACAGGGTGGATTGCTGGATAGTGAGAGGTTCCTGGGTTAACACATGCAACTGCCAGATATGTGTGGCCCACTGCTGTACTCAGACATGGCCTAAGTGTGTGAGCATGCCCAGTTCAGGCTTTCCGTGTTTTGTTGCCTGATATTTGTCTCATTTATTCAAGTGTGTGAGCATGCCCAGTGTGACCTTTCAGTATGTTGCTGTCTGAGGTCCACTACATTTGTTGATGTGTGTGAACATGACCAATATTAACATTTATGCTGTGTGTGTTGGAAATCAGGTTCTATTCTTACTGCAGGACTCACCTTTGTGTCATAACTTGACAGGGATTATTCTGTGCCTGCAGGGTTTCCATGAGATACTTTGCATAGACTTATCAACATTTCTTCATACAAGCTGACCACTGCAATACTGTCATGGTTTAGTGGTTCAGTACTATGACTGTAGTGCACAGTATCCTGGGTTCGAGGCCCATCATCACTGCTTTATATTTTCATACTGAGCAGACCAGACTGCTTAAGGGCCAGTAGAGCAAATATGAGCATGTTGGCTTTTGTTCAGCTATGCTCTATTAGACCAGGCTTGTCCGACATTGCTCAATATTAACCAACATTGCTGGACGTTGCCCAATATTACTCAACATTGACCACAGTTGTGCTAGTTGGTGTGTGCGATTTTGTTTGCATATACTACATGGTGGTAAATGCTGTTTAGCACCGCTTTATATTGCTTATGGCAATCATGCCTCAGGTGGTGCTGCAGGGCTGCCTATGTCGGATGCACATACTACACTCCCTATACATGTTTGAAAGCAGGTAGTGTCAACTTCGGCATCCTTTTTACTATATGTGCGAGTCAGAGAGAGGTATCATTTCCAGAGTTCCTACTGAGCCAGTGTATGTGCTATGCGTTGCCTCTTTGCCAAGGCCAAAGCATACTGGGTATGCCTCCTTCTGCCTACTGGGGCAGACTCAGGTTGTTCCTCCTCTGAGTCACGCTCTGCCTGTGATGGCCTTGGCAATGGTGGGGGGCTGTTTGGCCCAGGCCTATGCTGGCCCTGCTGCAGCTGTTTTCGCAGGATCATATTATGTAGCATAGCACATACCAAGACAATTTGGGTACATGTAGTTGGTGAGTACTGCAAGGCTCCACCAGATGTGTCCAGGCACCAGAACCGTGACTTGAGCAGCCCAAACACACGCTCGATTACATTTCGTGTTTGTGCGTGTGCCTCATTATGGCATTCCTGTTCAGGTGTGTGTGCATTTCTGATGGGTGTCATCAGCCACGGCTCCAGTGCATATCTAGCATCCCCCACTAGGTGACCATGTGGGATGTCCCCATTGGCAAATGTCTGGTACAGCTGCGTCAGATGCCAGATATGGGAATCATGATAGTTTCCAGGGCAGCCAGCACACACATTCAGTATTATGCCCTGGGCATCACACACAACCTGGCAGTTGATGGAGGGGAAGCCCTTGTGGTTGAAGTAGACCCTACCCCGCTCACCGGCTGGTGCTTTGATGCGTATGTGCATGCAGTCTATTGCACCCACTACCTCAGGGTATTCCACTATTTGCTGGAAGAGACACATATTGCTGGCCAATACCTCACGGGAATTGGGGAAATATACACGATCACCGATATGTGCTGACATGGCATCCAGGAACTGGTGCAGTACCCTGGATGCTGATGCCTGTGATATCCCCATCATATCACCAGTTGGTCTCTGGAAGGTATCTGCTGCTAATATTCTTAGGCCAACACATACCTTGGTTTCCACTGGGATGGGTTCCCCTCTGTTGGTTCTGTGTGTGAGGCGTGGCCTGCACAGCTCAACAATTTGCTGCAAGAGGTCTCTGTCCACTCTATAGTGCTCCACTATCTCCAGCTCATGTAGCCCCTGGTAGGTTACCCTGGGCCTGTACACTCTTCTCCGTCTCCTCACTGTGGGTTGTCCAGCAGCATTCACATTGTCACTACCCTCAGCATGTTGCATATGTCGCCTTATAACAGCAATGGCAGCCCGTAACATTTCTTTGTCTCAGTAAAGCTTTTTCAGTTTTCACTTCTATTAGCTTTCTGCAGTGTTGCAGTGTCTCTTGTGAGAAACATAATAGACTATTGTTTGCAGAGTTTTAAGTGCTGGGCTGGGCTGGGCTAGTGTACTGCCTGTGTAAGTGCCTGATTCTGATTGTTTTCACCTGTTAGCTCTGCTAGTACTCCCTGGTAGCTCCCTACTATTTGTTGTGCTTCCTTTTTCCTTTCTGTTTCCTCGGGGGAAGCGCTGTGCACACAAGCGCAAACACACGCACAGCAGCTCACACGCACGCACACATGCTTACATGGACTAAAACTTGCTTATTCTTGTTAAAATGCATGCACACCAGTGCAAACGTGCTTACAACTCCTTAAACAGCCTTATACATGCTTACTCCGGCTTACATGCGCGCACTCACGCTTACACGCGTGCACATTGTCTTACTTAGGTTTACAGGCGCGCACACATGCGCATACCCACTCAGCAAGAAACTTTAGTGTTATCCACGGCATACACCTTCAATTTCTTGCCTTTACCTAGCCTACCTGTTGACACACCTCTTTCAATGATGTGCAAATGACAGCTGACACATGCCACTCTGCTCCAATGAGCTTCACTTCTTTCATACATACCCCCCTCGTGATGTCACCTATCTTCTACTCTGTTACTCCCCTTATCCTACTCCTACACTCCACTGACTGTGCTCATTTGCTATGTAAACTTGCAATTCACTATCCTAACCCTCATTTACATAGGATTGCCTACTAATACTTGGTTACATCTCTTAGACTGAGCTTCCCCCCTTAGCAACCTCTACTCGGTGGCCATGTTGTCTTCAGCCTGCCATTCACTTGCATTGTAAATTCATATTAAAATTAAAATCCACATTTGTGGATCTTTATTATTGATTTTCTGGTTTTTAGAGTGCAGCGCGTTTGCGCGGCGCTGTGCTACGCTTAAACCTCGGAGATCGGGATGAAAAAAAAAGTTATTTTATTTTGCATCACTTAACATTGCCAGTGGCCGTATTTTTGGCCATTGGCATGCTTACTCATGTGAATGCATCCTTTTTTTGGAGCTGTCACGGCTCCATTTTGCTATTTGCAGAACCGTACTCAGTTGTCAACTGAGTACATTTCTGCAAATAACACAACTCTTACTCGGACAGGTTTGGGTTTCCTGGATCACAAATTTACCTCATTTGCATAGCTTTCACCTGCAATTGAGGTAATTTGCATATCCAAGCCCTGTCCGTGTAGGACTCGTTTAAGGAGCTCTGTTGCACGCCCCTACTGGCTGTTCCTGGATCACTCGGCAGACATGTTGGCTGCATGGAGTCTTGCTCTACTCTTAGACTCCATGCAAGCCTTCATGAATCCGGCCCTATAAGTTTCCAGAAAAATCAGCACTGGTGCCTGGCATGTTAGAAATTAAGTATAAATTGTGTCACTTTTTATTTACATAAATCTTAGGCAGTTGTTCAAGGTGTATGCCAAGCTCACATATGGGCTGTAAAATGAATTAAGAAGTAGCCACTACGAGCTACTGTCACTTGTCTTAAATTAACATCAGGAGATGAAATTAAACAAGAAGCTCAAGGTTTGTGCTAACCTCACACTGCAGGCTGTAAAAAATTCAGATTACCTACTATGATGTACTGACACATCTAAAAGAAGGATCTGTTAGCTACTACAAGGTACTTACATGTCTCCTAAGCCAAATTGGGAGACTGTTAAGGTATATTCTGTTCTGATTAGTAAAATTAGCATTTCTAAAATATTGTAATAAACTGCACTAGACTACTAATCAGATTAGACCCATGATGTACTGAATATAAAGGATTATAACCGGCTTATTATGTGATCTAGTTATGGATGCCAAGAAATTCACTTCTCATGTGAAGCTCGAGAAGTGAATCTTCTCATTGTCAAGAACACATAATAAAGGGTTATGATATGAGATGCAAACATAATTCTTTGTAGTACATGGAGCTTTATCTGCTCCATATACTAGCAGTTACAGAAAAAAAAGTGTTATAAAGTGTTTTGCTGGCTTTCAAAGCTGTAAAGTACTTAGCGAGCACTGTCTGAGAGTCACATTACTGGCATAGAGAGTAGGCTAAAACAAATCTGTTTTTAATTCTGTCATTGTCATTTGCTGGCCATTACTGGCAGGTTTAACTGCCTTGCTTGATACCTGATCTTAACAAGTGAAACAGGGGTGCTTGATTGATAAGATTAGGTCTCTTGTTAAAGAAATGCTTAACTTGTTTGTCCTTTTAGAGATAGCAGAGGGTAATCATGCTGCTGCATGTACTACAGATATATAAATGCTCTGAAAACAACAAAATGTGTATGTTGTTAATTTAATGGCCAAATAAGATAAGGCCCACTGTGTGGCATTCTGTTGTTCAAAAGGGTCAAGATCCAGCATGAATTATTGATATGATCAGAAAGTGTAGCTTCATCAGCTTGTCTTGTTAACACACCAGACATTTATCTGGAGGTGCCGTTTATATACATACATAAAATACATTTTCCAGCTTTCAGTTTAACTTCATTTGGAAAGTGCCTTTTCAAAAAAAAAACTAACTTTTCCATTTTACAGTAGTCAAAATACCAACCTTCATCCTATAATGTTTTAACAGCCATCAACTGTTTCACTCAAAATCAAACTAAAGGATTAACCCTTCTTATCTAGCTATTACGTATCCTGTAACTCTGCTGGGTGGAATGTTGAGGTATCTTTCATCAAAGATTTCCAAAAGGAAATTTCAGAACACTTAGATGTCCATAAGTCTGCAATACTTCTGTTGGCTACAGTGAACAAGTCTCCACTACAACATAAATCAAGTAATGACCATGGCATGGTGGTTTAGTTGTAAGATCTCCTCCTTACAGCTCCATTATTCAGTTCTGACTTCTGGCCACTTTCTTTGTGAAAATGTGTATGTTCTCCCGATGTCTGTTTAGATTTGTGCCTGGTTTTTTTTTTGTTTGTTTTCTTGCTTGCTTTGGGTTTCCTCCTATCTGTCAAAAATGCTGGTTAACTGTCTATGCTAAATACATGTAATTAGATAGATAAATAGACAGGGATTTATATATATATATATATATATATATATATATATATATATATATATATAGGGAGAGAGAGAGTCACTCCACAACAAGTACAAATATGACTCTGTCATTGTCCATGTTGGAGTGAATGACTTGAGACGTACCTCCCTGGACTACATGAAAAGTGACATGGAAGAGCTCTCGGATCATGTGGCCCAGGCAGCTATGACCCTAGCCCTGAGTAGCATCCTGCCTTCGCCCAGAATGATACCACAATATAAGGATAAAATGATTGACTTCAACAATTGGCTAAGCTTATGGTGTCATTCAAAGGGGATCCAGTATCTGTCTGCCTGGGACGACATGATTGACAGACCACGATGCTTTGCCAGAGATGGTCTGCACCTGTTGCCCCTAGGATTCAGGTTACTGGCTAAGGCTCTTGCCACCCCTATACTGCCTTTTTTAGGCAAACTTCAAAGGATAAAACCACCACCGTAACAGGTACAAGCATGAAAAATCTGAAGGTAATGCTACTCAATGCTAGAAGTCTAAACCTCAAAATGCACTCTCTCGAGGCACTCCTAAAAATGGAGAACATCGATATCTGTGCAGTAACTGAGACCTGGTTCAAGGCTCCAGAGAGCACCCCTGCAATACCAGGCTACAACTCTTACCACACTTTTCGGCCACCAAACCAGGACCGAAACACTAAAGGTGGAGGAGTGTCAATATTCACCAAGGACATTCACACCACTAGGCTAGTTGGCCAACACAATGTGTCTGAAATTCTCCAAGTGCAACTAACACTAGGTAAGACTGCAATCCAAATTGTAGCTTGCTACAGATCCCCCACCATACCCCAAGATTCTCACTACACCTTTCTAAACATACTGGAAAATATTAAGATAGAACCAAACACCCTAATACTGGGTGATTTTAACTACCCTGCCATTAACTGGGAAAACTACTCATGTCCCAACACCTTTAAGAACGGTTCTTGGAATTCATAAATTCCAACCTGGATCAACTAATCCATAGTCCCACCAGGGCTCCAATATCCTAGACCTGGTCATTACCAACATGGGAAATCAATGCTCCATACCTATGGTCACCCCCTCGTTAGTCAGGTCTGACCATAAGCTAATCACCCTTAACATCCACATCGCATCCCACCCCCAGTAAAGAAACCACCATAAAAACTTCTCCAAAGCCAACTTCATGCTACTCAAGTCAGAAGTGACAAACTTCATGACACCCATGCAGACGGGAACTGAAAGTTCAACTGCTCAATCCTACACTAAGGCACTGTACGAGCACATCCACTCATGCATGAATTGTGCCATCCCAAATAGAACCAAAATGCTCTCATCCAAAAAAAGGAAGCCAATCTGGTGGTCCCCTGCCATAAGCAAACTTTACAACAAAAGGAAGAAACTTTTGCAGAAAAGAGGAAAATCCCAGGATACAAAAAACTCCCTTACTAGCCTCAGTAAGAAACTGAGATGCCTCATAAAATCCTCCAAAGCTAGTTACGAAAATAAAATTGCCAAAGATTCCAAAGACAACCACAAAGCATTCTATAACTATGTCAAGAATCTAAATGGCAATGCTCAGATCTGCTCTGAGCTAAAACAGAATGGCATTAAATATACTGATCCGAAGGATATTGCCAATATCCTGGCAGATCGATTCAGTGCCAACTTCACCCCCCTCTCACCCCCTAAATGGCCCATTTCAATACCAGAATATTGCCAAATTCCAGTAATAACGGCCACACAGATACAAAACGCACTCTCTAAAGCCAAGAATGCAGCATCCATGGGACCAGATGACATCCCAGGCTATGTACTACATGAACTACAATATGAACTGGCACCTCACCTAAGTGTCATATTTAATCATAGCCTCACCTCAGGTTTTGTGCCCACTGAGTGGCGCAGAGCTACAGTTATCCCAATCCACAAGGGGGGATCCACCTTGGATCCCGGAAACTACTGTCCCATCAGTCTGACAAGCCTTATCTGCAAGGCCATGGAACGTATTATCATGGAACTTATAAACAAAGACATTGGCAACCTTCAAACACTGGACCCCACCCAGTTTGGGTTTGTGAAGGGCCGATCTTGTCTCCTGAACCTGATTGACTTCTTTGAATCAGTCTCCAGAGTCATGGACAAGGGTAAGGTGGTCCACACAGCCTATCTAGACCTTGCCAAGGCCTTTGACACCATCCCCCACTCTGGAATCATAGATAAACTTACTAAGTTGGGCATTAATCCCTATGTCACCCAATGGGTTGCTAAATGGCTTATTGATAGAACCCACACTGTAAAAGTAGCTGACTCCAAATCCAGCTCCAGACAAGTGACAAGTGGAGTACCTCAGGGTTCAGTCCTGGGGCCGCTCTTGTTTGGCATCTACTTCTCTGAAGTACAGGTCAACACTAAGGGACTCTGGCTAACAAAGTTTGCAGATGACTGCAAACTGGGAGCCATTATTGAATCCCAAATGATGTGGATACTCTACAAAAGGGCCTTACAGAAACAGATGCTTGGTGCCAGAGCCATGGGCTCAAGCTCAATGCCAAGAAATGTATTGTTATCCCCTTTGGGAAAAAACATGTATTCATGAATTACCATATAGGTGGCAGTACACTAAACACAGAAAGTGTGATAAGAGACTTAGGGACACAGGTGGACAGTGGTCTCACCTTCGATAACCACATCGCCACAACAGTCAGGAAATCCTTCTATGTGGCACACCTCATCACGAAGGGCTTTTCATCCAGAAAAAAGGAGGTCATTGTCCCACTGTACTCATCCCTCATTCGACCCATTATAGAATACAACGCCCCATTTGGTATGTACCTCTCAAGACATCTGCAACAACTGGAAAGGCCTCAGAAATGCCTCACTAAAAGAATCAAAGGCCTAAAGCAGATGCCCTACGCTGACCGCCTTAAAAAACTCCAGCTATACTCTGTCGCATATCGTCTACTCAGAGGCGATCTCTGCTTAACATACAAGGCCATGTCAAACCCAGAGCTGTTGGACATGCTACACTTAAAGAAATCCCAATCCCTCAGAGCTACACGCTCCAGGGATCTAAACCTTGTCATCACAATAAACAAAACATGCTGGAGGGATAGGTTCCTGACCCAGAGACTCCCCAGACTCTGGAATAGATTGCCCATACATGTCAAGCAGAGTGCCTCTTTGGACCTCTTCAAGAGGAACCTTGACGATTGGATGGGAGAAAGGAAATTCACCCCAGGGATCACGTCAGTCGCCCTGCTAGACAGGGGTCCAGGAAAGTAAATAATGTGGGAAGAAATAGCCAGGGAATTGTTATGGCTAGGCTTGTATAAGCCCTAGGGCTGATAGCCTAGTACCAACCTATGAACCTATGAGAGAGATGTATACAAAATAGCAAATATCACTTGAAAACTAAAACAAAACAACTTGGTTTATTAAAAGAGCTAATCCATTCAAATTAAACACAGAACTTCATCAGACTGATGTGATAGTTTCTGTTTGTATTATACTGAGGTTTAGCTGTTTCACTTGACACTTTTGTTTCCTGACCCACACAATCACAAATATTTACCTGTCTTATAAATCAATGTTTGATCTTTGATTCATCCTAGTTCAAAGCCTTACCTTTTGTCATACAATTAGCATCAGCCAATACTCTGTAAAATATTGACATGGTAAAACTCATGAGAGCAGAACACATTTTACCTGTAAAAATACACATCCGTAATGGTATGGGGAAATCACATTAGGTCCAGTACAAAATCAGGACTCAAAACACCACCACATTATTTTTATTTTTATTTTTAATATATTTTTATCTTTAAATCTGTTGACTGTATGACCTCAGTTGTCTATCCAATCCTTCAGGATGGGCTGTCTCTAGGTAACCATTATTTTATATATATATATTTTTTACATTCCCATCTGTCACTAACCATCTCTGCAGCAGTCTGACACAAACAGGCCTACAATACTTCCTGTTCTGTGATGTGTGTTTCCATCTATTTGCACAATATCACTATGATGCTTTGTGAGTTCATTCACCAAAACCCTTTGTTCTGCCTCTAGTTATGACACCCAGATCAGCAGGGCATCACAACTGCAGTGTCCAACCATGAGTGACTTGGTATCAGATCAATATACACTGGCAGCATCAGCAAATAATAACAAAACTGAGGCAAACATGTGGCCAGCAACCATGGATAATCTGACTCAAGATTTTGCTACTGTTTTTGAGCAAAACACAGATAAAAGGGAGAATTTCAATACCATATCTTGTTCTATTTACAATGGAAAAACATTTAGAAAGAAAAGGGACAATGTTAACAAAATGGAACTCCACCGCTCCTAGTCTAACTGGCACAGATAAATGAATATAGAAAATATATTTCACTAACATCCAAAATAAGTACTTACAGTTTAGCCTGTATAAAGCTTTTTCTGCATCCAGCACTAAAGTAAAATATAGAAAATTTTATCTAGAAAATTGCCTTAATAAAATGAGTATTTTCGACAAAAAAAGATAAGCACTACATTAGGGTCTTTCTGATAGTACAATACACGTGCCTACTTGGAATTATTCCTGTTTCAATCTTCTTCTTCTTCTTCAGATATGAGTTTTGTCTCCCATAAAAATAAATACAGCTTGTAGCCAATTTAGGATGTTTAAATTGCAGTCAGATGAGTCTTTTCCAAGATTTGGTATAATATAGATAACTGCAAGTATCCCTAACACTTTACTTGGATTTTTACATAGAATACTGGGCAGGCTGATGAGAGTAAAATTATTTGGTTACGACTTGACCCTCTCTGTTGTGAACTGCTAGGACTACAGGTCAGGGATGTCAGTCCTTGCGAAACTTTTATTTACTATAAATAACAGGGTTTAATCATATTTTCCTTGGTTCTTTGTAGGAAACAACCAGACATATTGTCTGGTCCTTCTGAATCTGAGGTTTTAGTTTTACTTATGGCAGCGGCTATCATACTTTTAGTTAAAGAGGGTTGTCCTCCCTCATTTCCAGGGTATTGTCATGTATGTCTTTGCTGATTCTGAAGTTTGCATATTTATTTTCTTCAGAAATCACTTTTGCTGTGTCATGTGGCTGAACGATTACTTCATTGTTTACTGATAACATACTACAATTACAATAATTCCCTTTTAATTTTTTGATGTATATAAGTGCTTTGAGACAAAACTGAGTTCAGAGTGAGAACTGGAGGATTTGATAAGAAAAGAAAATAATTTGTGTACTATATTTATTATAGACTTGTTTAATGACTGTGGTAATTTTTCAAAGCTAAGTATTACCTATTTTCTCTGCTGTATATCCTGTTAATTTTGTGAATCCACCAGTATTTTTTTTATTTACTTGCATATTTATGTATTGCCAGTAGATGCTCATTAATGCAGATGTGAAACAGTACCATAAAACTCACTGATAGTATCCTGAGCAGAATAGTTTAGGTCATTGAGTATATTATCACAGTCTGTTTTAATAATGATGCAATTTATTGCATCATAGCTTCTACTGGTACAGTCTAGAAAAGATTTATCAATGCTCTTGATTTTGCTCTTAGATCAAAAATGATTAAATCATGATAATTACAGATACTATAGCAATTTTTTGGGAGAAGAAAGATCCTAGATTTGTCAAAAAGATACCATCTCGGATTGGATTTTCTACTATTTTTCCAAGCTGTTTTCTTTAAATTGGCCAATTAATATCTCCCCATATTTATTTTATGCTCAGTAGTTGCCCAGCCAATATCTGGGTAGTTCAAATCCTCTATAATGACTGTACTTTCACTGTAGTTTACATCCTGTAGTTTACTCAGAGTAGGAGATGTATGTGTTATACAGTACACTCCCACACTGCTATATACAGTAGTAATAATATCAATTACCATATGACTAATTTCTAGTCTTAAAATGATTTCCTCGATTCTGACTTTTAGGTGTTCTTGTACAACATTGAAATACTGCCACCTAACCTAATGGAAATGCTAGAATGAAAGGAGGTATGTCTCATATCTTTGTGATCTGCATAAGTCAAATATTTTTGTAATATGCATTCTGGATATATACTGTGATTCAGCAATGGTACCGATATCAGTATCTTCCAAGCAGAGAAAAGCTTCTAAATCACCTATGTTATTGTTGATGCTTCTAGAATTTAGCAAAGCCTCCTTCGCCTCAGTTTTTTTTCCCTATCTTGAGCACTTTTCATTGCTTTTTGTCCTGGAATTTGAGTGGATTTTAAAAAAGACACTAAGTAGATGTAAAATTTCTCATTCAGTATGTGTATATCCTAGAAAGACAGGTGAAGCCCATTAAGAGACAAAGTACTCTTTGTGGGTTGCACTTCTTACTCTAGGCTGACATACATTGAATCCCAGACCTGTGACACCATTTTCTTAGCCACTAGCTGAATGCCAACATTTTGGCATAATATTTATGTACCATATGAGGTTATGGGCAAATTTTGCTAAGCAGATGTGTTTTTCTCATGCTAATAGGGATTATGATAATCCTACCATAATTCTGTTGCATATCCAAAATGGATGACCTTCTTATTTTTTTGTCACAACAACATGGAAATCAACCATACCATAATTAGCTTTGTTTCAGTTTAACCTTCTAGAGATGTTCTTAATATTGATGCAGGCAGGTATAATACCACCAATTCTCTTTACAAAATCCAGTGAGGGATGTGTAGGGTTGATAGGTCAGAATATACGCCTTATAGGTTTTTGAATCTGCCCCAGCACATGTTTAAATCCAGGTGATGCTGTATGGTTGATTGATTGTGGTCAGTGAGCAGCCTACAAAAAAGAGATGTTGAGGTTAGGGTAAAAGAAAATTAATTACTTATAGCCATAACACTAAGTTTGCAGGTTGGACCTTAAACATCATTTTATTAAGCCTGCTGGGCCCCACAACCTTTTTTATGTGCGTGCTTGAACACTTTCATTGGTTTTAATGTTTGATATCTGTTTAGTGTTTTTTAGCCAACCTTTTTAAATAATTTGTAAACACTTCACTGTCGTGAGTTCATTGCCTGGCAAACAGTTGGAAATAATGATCCATTTTATCATTTGTTTTAAATATAAGCAGGGTACTTTTTAGATACAGCTAAACTATGGCAAGAAAGCAAATATCACAAAAATAATATTGCTTGAATGACCCTAAGTCTTTGTGGGTATGAAAGACTAGCTTGCCAGTCATTTTTGACCAAGCAGCTCTCAGGGATTTTTGTCTCTCTAGGTAAAAAGGCACATAACAATAAAGTGAGGTTTACCACTGGGTGAGTTCTCTAAGTGCACAGTTGTTACATAGGCCCACATCCTCTCCCACCTTGCACCACACCACTCTTGTAAATAAACTCTATGCCATGCACACTGCTTAGTGTACATACACTACTTAGCCTTAAGCACACTACTGTTTGCTGAACTACTCCAAATGCTGATGCAATCACAGGTATTTTATCACTTGCTAATATTTCTTAACAACCCTTTTTGTAGCATGCCATAGTACATTACCTATCATTAATATGCATTATCGTAACTCCTTATATACTTGAATGACTTCTAATTCCCTTATACTATTATCATTTTCTTTGCTTAAACTTATACTGACTACTAGAATACTGTAGCAGTAACTGTGATCTTTCTCAAATCTTTTCACGTATATACCCTGGAGTGTTCTGATGTATTTCCTAATACACTGTAATGTTATGTAATTGTATTTTACTTGTGCAGCTTATCTACCCAGGCTGCTCTTGAAAATGGCCACACCACCCAGCCTGACTTTCCTAGTCAACAAAAACACTAAATAATTAAATAAATAAAATGGAAATTAGTAATAAGTCACTGTTGGGTAAGGCCACATCTATGTTCTGGAGTTTTAAATGATGGTTTAGGTGACATGGTGACCAACTTCTGCCACTTCACTAAACTCCCATTGCAACTTTTTCCTCCTACAAAATCTAACTTTACAACACTCCAGCACGTTGATGGGTTTTCATGCCAACAGAGATGTTAGGGATTTTGGAGGTGTGTTGAAGTGTTTTCAGTTGGGCACCTCTTTGTCCCTCTTCAGCATTTACTCACAGCTCATCTACACACACACACACACACACACACACACACACACACACTCACACACTCACACACTCACACACTCACACACTCACACACACGCACACACGCACACACACACTTGATTTTTAGCAATACTGTTGTTTTACCTAGATTTTAATTATGTCATATTGATATTTCTTTGTAGCGTTTTCTGACAATTAAAAATAGACTGTGAAATGATTGTATGTCACTAATTTATTTCTATTATAATCCTGTGTATGCATCACACCTGGAGGACCAATAAAGCTGTGTGAATGTGCAACTGGTATACAGACATATACCACATTACATCTTTGGAAAACCAGATAACTCACTCCACAGTGACAGGCTACATGTTACATTAGATTACACTGCTACATTATGGTTAGTGATGACGTTATAGGGGAATTTAATAAAGCCTGCATGATTTTTTTTTCATGTAGGCATCGCGCCACGATCCTTACACGGGTGTGAATATTTTTAGATTCAGTAAGTGCTGCTGAGCGGTGCGCACATTTGCTCAGACACGGAAAATTCTGTGGCATGCAAATTGCCTCATAAACAGGTGAATCTCATGCAAATGAGACAGGTAGAGTGATACAACAAGCAGAAAGGCACCTGTTCAGACCCCATATCAGTGTCCGTAGTGTACATGTAAAAGTTCTGTGTACAGGAGTCTAGACAGACAAAAGGGGATGAAAAACTGTAAAAATGTGAACATAAATCCCCTGAAAATGTAATAATACATACACATATGAGCAAAACTATTATTCTGTATGTCAGAAAGATTAAAGGGAATAAGTTAAATTTATAATTTTTTAATAATCTCTGCATGTTTGCGCTGTGCAACGCAGTGTGCAAACATGCTTAATAGAAAAAAAAAAGGGAAAAAAAAATAATTTTATACTATGTGATAGAAATGTATTATAGGACCTTCCATGGGGTCCCTACAATGGTGCATTGCTGCTGTTGCTAAAGTGAGAGGGCTATGAAGTGTATAGTTTCCAGGCTGTCAGCATGGATATGTATGCAAATGAGATAGAGTTATTGAATAGCAGAAAGGAGTAATCGTGTTCGCATATCCCCTTCATGAAGGGTTTTACACCATGTTAATGTTTACACAGGATGTGGCTGACATTGGGGGGGTGTCATCTCACTTCTAAGCTCTTTTAAGCTTCAGTGTACGTGTTTGTGTGGCTTGCCACCTGGCTGAGCATGTTCTGAAAACCGGATGTATTCAATTAGAAATTTTGACCTTTGTATAAGCTCTGCTGTGCGACGTGGTGCTGTGAGCAGTGTTGCACACTGAAATAGGGCCATTAAATGCTGTTAATTCTATTGTAGGCAGGTGGAATGCATCATAGATAGCCAATCACACATTCTGCTCATACAGCAGAGCTGTATAAAGTATGCATACACCCTACATTCTGATTTTCCCCCAGTACTCTGGACCATTGCAGTACAGACATGGGAATTTTAACAGAGATAATGCTAGGGGCTGTTGCAGCTCTGCTACATCTGTATGTGCTAGATCCTGAAGTCAGTGCTGCTGGTGCTGCTGACAATAGACCTAGGCAGAGAAGGAGAAGAGAGTTTAGGCCCAGGGTAACCTTCCAGGGGCTACATGAGCTGGAGACTGTAGAGTGCTACAGCATGGACAGGGACATACTAACAGAACACACTGAGCTCTACCGCCATCAACTCAGACCCAGAGCCAACTGAAAGGAACCCATCCCAGTGGAAACAAAGGTATGTGCAGCCCTTAGGATACTAGCTACAGGTACTTTCCAAAGACCAGCTAGGGACATGATGGGGGTCTCACAGGCATCTGCATCCAGGATACTCCACCAGTTCCTGGATGCCATGCTACCACATGCCAGTGAGCACATATTTTTCCCTCACACCTGAGGCAAGGGCCAGCAATATGCAGCACTTCTACCATGTAGCACACTACCCAGAAATACTGGGTGACATAAATTGCACTCATGTACACATCAAGGCACCACCCAGTGAGGAGGGTAGAATCTACATCAACCACAAGGGGTACCACTCTGTCAACTGCCAGGTCAAGTGTAATGCCCAGGGGATTATCTTAAATGTGTGTGTTGACAGCTCTGGCAGTTATCACGACTCCCGTATCTGGCATGCATCACAGCTGTACCAGATGTTTGCTAGGGGGGACATCCCACATGGCCATTTACTTGGGGATGCTGGCTACATCCTGCAACCGTGGATGATGACACCCAACAGAAATGCACACACACCCATGGAAGAACACCATAATGAGGTACATGCACAAACTAGGAACATCATAGAGCATGTGTATGGGCTTCTGAAGTCACGGTTCTGCTGCCTCAATATATCTGGTGGAGCCCTGCAGTACTCTCCAGCCACATGTGCACATATGTTCACAGTATGTGCTATGCTACACAATCTGATCCTGTGGAAACAGCTCCAGGAAGATCAGCAGATGGAAGAAATACACAGCCCCCCAACAGTGCCTAGGTCAACACAGTCACAGTAACAGGAGGACTTGGAAGAGGAACCCCCTGCTGATGCCCTTGTAGGCAATCATAGGCGTGCTCATTATGCCCTGGCTTTAGCTAAGAGACAATGCATACCACATTCACTGACACCTTACTCCTACTCACTTACATATATATTAAAATTGATGCCAGGCAACCCACACAACCTATAGCTATCCATGTATTGGTGGAGTACTGCTTGCATCAGACAGAATTACCCCTGAATTACAGTTCTGTCAACTGCTGCATTCGCAAGGTAAGTCTCTAACCTACACAGTACTTGTAAGGATTACTATGATATGGTATTGTATGTCTGGATCTACTACATTTATGCAAGTAAATACAGTTGGCTATTTGGACAGAAGTAACATCCACATGGGACTACAGATACCCAGTCCACTATCATATGTCCTTTAATAGTCACTAGGCATCATGCATGGAACATTCACTACACAGTCAGTTAAAGGAGATGTTAAACAGTGGATTACATGATATTTGGATTACTGTGCATACCAGCAGAACATGTAGCGTTGTTCCCCCACCCCCAGTACAGCAGTGTTCCCATATTCAACAGTAATTCGTCAATGGTAAATCAGCAGTCCAGGAAATCTCAGGGCAGTAACATAGAAAATGATCATACATTGAATGTCTCATTTAACACAGGAATAACAACGTGCATATTTATGCTGTTGATTGTGTGGTGAATGACTCCTCTCTGTCTGGCAGCATGTGTGGATCAGTGGAGTAGGGAAGTTAGCATGGGTGATGATGTTGGTGGTTCTACTCTGGAAGTATCCATATCTTTTGGATGCGGGGTATTATTATGTTGTTCTCTTTACAGACTGTCAGTGTGTGGTGTAGCATTATTAACCTCTATCAGATATTAATTACATCAGACACCTGAAGAATACCATGGACAATTTCAGTGAAGTACTGTACTGCAAAAACTGGGACAGATGTCATTATCTGTAATACACAAAATCCTGGACTAGAGAACAGGTAGGTGTGGCCTGGAGTCAGTTTATAAGTACTGACAATCTCACTGGGCATGCTCATACACTTAAACAGAGCGCAGTTATGTTGCCCCTTGCTCAAAATGATCTGTTATGTACAGATATGTCTGTACATACATACGCATATTTATACATATCTGTCACTCTCTCTCTCTAACATAGATAGTATATCTATCTGTATGATCTGTATGTATATACAAATAGATATATACCTATATATATAATTATATATATATATATATATATATATATATATATAGAGTTTACCATCATAAGGTGGACTGGTGGATGGTCAAGCGGTTATGGCCGAAAGGAGTGCAGCAACATCCCACAATTGTAAATGCAGATGTTGCAAATCACAAAATCCCATCCCCTTTTTGACCTATGTTAGCACTCGTTTCTGGATGTAGAGCAGTCGGAAATGTCGATTTCTGTGTTTTTGCGACATTTCGACCATTCGGTACACCAGGATTATATATATATATATATATATATATAACTAAAAAACTTCAAAACTAAACTAGGACAGTATGCAAATAAACTCACAGGCAAAGCAGTTTTCTTAGCATTTTCATCCTTTATTCGGTGTATAGGACTTCTTCAGAGAAACAATGCATACAAATGAAAAACAGTAAATGTGTCTGTTTAAATAGTTAGAAGAACAAACTTTGTTCCGCATGCTTCTAACTATTTAAACAAACACATTTACTGTTTTTCATTTGTATGCATTGTTTCTCTGAAGAAGTCCTATACACCGAATAAAGGATGAAAGCGCTAAGGAAACTGCTTTGCCTGTGAGTTTATTTGCATACTCTCCTAGTTTAGTTTTGAAGTTTTCTAGTCATTTGTTATTTTTCTTCATTAGTTCTCTTAGTCGGTTTTATTACGATATATATATATATATATATATATATATATATATATATATATATATATGTGCATGTATATATGTGTGTGTGTATATGTATATAAAACATACATCTCAGTCTCTTCCCATATATCTATGTAACACATATATATCATACACACACACACAGAGCTACATTTACATATACATCCCTGTTACATACATAAATATGTGTGTGGTTGTCTGTATTGTCCTATAAGCCCTGATAATCATGAGTAGAGCTATACTATCACACATCTGTAATGTTGCTCAAAGGATCCAAAGTAAGGGCTGAATAGTACACAATGCACTTACCTACAGACCCCTGTGCCTGCTGGATGTCACCACACATACAGCAACAGGTGAGCAGGTGGTGGTGTAATGTATAATTTTGTCTACGCATGCATGGACAGGGCGCATGGTTCTTGCCCACAGGCTTGCCCATCCAAATGCAAATGGCCACATATGGCCAAACTGGTAACTGTAGCCACATAGCTAGGATAAATAACAGTCATCTGACTGCTAGGCTACTAGATGCAGATAACAGTATGAAGCAATATCACTCTGCATGCCACAGATGTTGTTCAACACAAGCTTAGTTTGCGTAATCCACAAGTAATGTGACTGCAGTCATGTATAAAACAGACATCAGCCGTGGTGTATGTGATACATACTGTGATGTACAGTTTATACGACTAGTTAGGTGTGTGTGTGTGTGTGTGTGTGTGTGTGTGTGTGTGTGTGTGTGTGTGTGTGTGTGTGTGTGTGTGTGTTTCTGCAAAACAACCAAGAATCCCTCATTGACTATCAAACTGTAATGGTTCTGCACATTTTGGCCCTGTAAGTTGCTGCCAGCTTCCAAACTGCCCTCTTCTACAAGGCCTACTGATGTCATTGACCTTAACACTACCAGCTGCCATGGTAGTATCAGACTTAAGTCATTGTGCATGCAATAAGTACTGTGATTTATAGTATGTAAGACCAGTTAAGTAGGGGCTCCAGGCCACTCAGTGTGTATGTATATCTGTATGACATAAATATGGTTACCTCAGTAAATTAGAGGTAGAGTTTTGCAGTATTTTGGTTGTAGCAGGTGATGTTGCCCTCCAAATGCCTGACGACAACAAGGTCTGCTTGGCCTGCTGATGTCATCAAGCATAAGATGTCCTAAAGAGATAGTAAAAGCAGACTTGAGGTGTAGTGTGAGCATCACATATGGTGATCTGTAGTGTGTACCATTAGCTAGGTAAGTGTTCTAATATACTTGCAGTGTGTGTGTGCTGTGCCATGTCCTCTAAACAGTAATTGGAAGTGGTCCTATCCTCAATGTAGCCACATTTGTGTGTGTGGCTGTTAGAGCATTTTACATCAGCTTATGGAATCATAGGATCTTTGAACATTAGTAGCATAATGGCCCTACAGCCCTCACTATCCTCTCCAAGTTTATATCCTTATTTACATCATCAGCACATACTTCCCCTATCCATGAGGGATACAGGCAGAAGCCCTGTGGTGAAATGTCTGTCACCCAGCAAATCATAAAGGTGACATCTGATGAGGTCCACTGAGATGCTCTGTTTGCCATTAGGCAGGATTTTTGATCAAACGTGTGTTAAAGTCTGCTAGACAGATCTCTCCCACCAGCATGTATTACTAATGTTACATACCAGGTTAATGTCCTTAGAGTGAGTAATCCATGTACCATGCCAACTACAGATATGCAGCATTTCCAATCAAGCAAGGTCACATATTGCCCTGTATGCAAGGCAGAGATCACCTCTGAGTAGTCTATATTCCATAGGGTACAATGACACTGATTTCAGACAATCCCCATTGAACAGGTACTGAAGACGTGAAGTTCCTTTGTGAGGGACCACTGTGTTGTGTGCAATTGCCAGTAGTGCTTGGAAAGGTACATTATCAAATGGCCATTGCTGTCAAATACTGGCATGTTGAGGGAAGAGTTCATGGAGGTTATGAGTATGTCAATTTTGGGTGACTGTGCCCTCAGTTATGGCATATGATTCCCATTTTACCACTGGGGAGACATGGTGATCTCTGGCACATTAGGTGTAAACATGTGTGGCCAGGTCTGTGTGCCCAGATCCATCACCCCTGAGTATGTACATCACATGTTGTGACTGATGTGCTACTTACCAAGAACATAGGTGTTACCAATGGAGATGACACTACATATACATTTGCATTGAGTTTATGACCATTAGTATGTCAACAGGCATTTGTTCATCAATGTCCTCTTGTAGGATATTGACATAACTCACAGAGTCTATGACCACTCACAGTTTGCAGGCATCAGCCAACATTGTCAGCCACAGACATTCAGTATTCACTTGCATCATAGTTAAATGGATTCCAAGCAGTACAGGACCCAGGACGGAGCCCTGTTGAGCACTGCTGCTTATAGATCAGCTATTGGAGGCAGATTTCCCTATTTTGAGTATGTGTGCCATCACTGAGCCACTTAGTGAGTCCTATAATACCATGGATGCTTAAAGCAGTGCTTTTGTCAATGATGTCTGAGTGCAGGATAGAGTCACATGGCTTGGCTAAGTCCAGGGGATTTTATGCCCTGATGTCCCCTCACCCAGGACCTTGGTGACTGCCTCGGACAAGTCCACCACATTTAACAGCCATGATCTCCCTGTCAGAAATCAAAACTATGTACAATCAACTGTTTGTAGATTACAGATATGTTTGTTAATCAGCTTCATGGTGATTTACCCCATGGACGTACATATATGGCTACTCAGGCAAATAGGTCTATAGTTCCAGTAGTCAGTGGATGTATCACCTCTGTGCAAGGGGATAACAGTTGTCGTTGTCCAGTCAGCTGGGATGCAATGAGTGGTAACAGTATGATTGCAAGGAGTTCCCAATGGTGTTAGTAATTCTTGTTGGATCCCATTTAGAATGCAGCCTGGGATGTTATGTGTTCAATAGATGCTGTGTATCCCCTATAGAGAGGACAGTTAAGACCTGCTCTGTAGATATGAAAGGTATAGGACAGGTTGTAGGAATGTCGTGTGGCACATGTGGTGGGGACAGGGGAGTGAAGTTGATGCAGAACCCATGATACAACAAGTTAGCTATGAGTATAGACCTATTATATATGGTACCATTAAGTAAAAGTTCACCGACAATCTGCCCCTGTCCTCTGAGATTTCATATGTAATTACACTGTGTGTTGTGATTCTGCTTCATGGGGGAGGCTAATTTTGTCACATACTGTTTCTACACGATGTTACAGCAACACTATGTGCTTGTTTTAGCTGAGGAGGTTATGCCTCCCTTTTAGGGGGGCACCCTCACCCCAACTGTCACACAGCAATGTCCATCTCTTATTGTCCAGCCTGCTAATGGCAGTTGACCACCAGACAGGTGGTTTGCTGTGCCATGAGGGCTTTGTTTTCCTCCTGTCAGGTACAGCTGAGTCTATGCAGTTGTACTGGTGCTTGCATAAAACATGGGTGCAGAGCTCTCCATGCTTGCTTGTCACATCTGAGGGGGAGGTGCAGTCAAGGTATGTAAACCATCCCATAGGAGGTAATAAATTGCTTTGTTGAAGTTTATTACTGTAGTTTCTGCAAGGGGGTGTAGGTGTGATACTTGTTATTAATGAGAGTGATCTGCAGTCAGATCTCACCAGTGAGGACTTCACAGTGGAGGTGCTGCAGTGGTCACCCATACTGGTAAAGACCTAATGCACTATGTTGGTTCCCCTTGTGGTGACATCACACCACTGGTCCATAGCATACCTCTAAATCTCTTAAACAAGACATGTGGACAAAGCCATAAGTAAAAGTGGGACAAAGGACCAAAAATAGGGGCAATTTTTTAAATATTGCTCTTACAAACATAGAAAGTTGATAGATTAGCAGGTTTTGCAGTACCATGGATATTCTGAAGGGTATGATGTCTGAAACTCAATTATCTGTCATTCTTTTCTAAAATCAGTCTTTAATGATTTGCTACTAATTTGCCAGAAGACCATAATTATATGAAAATTGGACCATAAATACGAGGTAAAACGTTAGACATTCTGTGATAATCAGTACAGTTGAAAGGTATGGTCCACAGCATTATAGTTAAGGACATGGACTAGATTTGGCCAAGTGAGTTTCAGCATGACTAACCAACACAGTTGGTGGTTACATAATGTCACCACAATCCATGGTGTACTGATGTATCTTGATAGACACAAGTAGATTCAAATTAGTACAATGGGTGCCTGGATTCATGGAGCTGCACCTGTACCTGGCAATGGCTTCATTAGGTGCTCTTCTAGCAGTGATTAGCACCTGCATTGTTTCTGGGAAATCACAGTTTCACCAGTCTGGATGTGTATGTAACCTTAATGAATATGTATATACCACCTGCAGTACCTTGCAAACTGTCAGTTTGAGGTCTAAACATGTGGAAGGATGTGTAGTGTAGTATGGCTGTGGTGCCATTGACCCAGGTGTCTGTGACTGCATAAATGTCTGCATATTCCAAGGTGGGGAGATCTTCCACTGAGTGGGGTTTATTGTTGCCAGTCCTATCGTGTAGCAGCATAACTATGATGTTGTATGAAGATAGCATTCACATTGAAAAATCTCCCTCTGGTCAGTGCCTATAAAGTGCACTGTGGGGTTGTCAGCAGCCTTGGCCAGTACAGAACATCCCAGGGTTGACAGATGAAGATCATCTCTGGCAAAGCATTAAGGTCTGTTGAGCAAGTCATCCCAGACTGACAATAGGTGGATCCCCTTGCAAAGACACCACATGCTAAGGCAATTATTGACATCCTTCACTTTCCTTGTGTATTGAGTCTTCATCCTAGCTGAGGGTCAGATGCAGATGGATGCTATGGGCATACCTAGGAGAGATGCAAAGTATCTAAGCTCAGTCATGTGTCTGCATATAGTCTGGTGATGTATGTCCCTAGTCGTACATACCTGCAGGAACTATGATGTCATCATTATGTTACCTGTATTCCACGATGTAATCACTTATGAATAATAGGTGTGATTTTGTGGTGTGCATCAGGTGTTTGACTGGTGAGACAGTGGTGCATGACCTATTATGTGTATTGTGGTCTCCAGAGGTATGATTATGTGTACTGAGCTTGCATACAGTTTTCTGAGATGTCTTTGTCTTGGGAATGTTTCTGGTAAGGAGCTCCATACATGCAGGTGTGTGTGATGTGGGTGTGGGTAGAGCAGGAGGTGAGCTGTGCATGTTGGCAAAATGCTCATTGCCATATGTACTGACTGATGTGTGCTACACCATGGAATCAAGGTTTGTAATACAGTCACATCTCTCACACATTGTGTTTGTGTGGCATACGGGTAGAGGAGTGGGGACACTTTCCACATGTCATCAGCAGTCATTGATAGTGCCATTAGCAATGCAGTCATGCTTGTGTGTACATCACAGCAGGCCATCATTAGGCAGTGTCAAGACAGATGGTAAAATACAACATGCTGTCCCCATTATGTAGGTCCCAAAAGGTAACATGGCACCTAACAGTGTGCCATTACATGGTTGTGTAATTACAATGCTTTTCCAGTCATGTGGTCATTGCATTAACCATAATATTGTTATTAGGCTTGCTCGCAATACCATAGCTACAAATGTGACACTGTGCAAGTCCTGCAAATTTAGGGTCATGCTGTTACACCCTTGGCATTGACAGCCTGAAACACAGTGTTTGTAGGCAGCCCTTGCTGTGAAGATGTGGAAGTCTATGCATGCACAGAGGAACTGTTCAACTTTGCAGACATTACTTTGGCCTTGCAAGTCTAAAATGGTTGTCAAGCAACCAGACAGCAAACTGGATTCTGTGTGACATGATGTGGAAACACAGACATGTGTTCTGGGTACATATATGTACAGCATGACATACATAGGACATATGTCAGGTGGACACACTTTGGCCAAAGGTGGCCACTCCTCTGCAGTATGCCTTAGACCCATTTCATGCAGATATCCACCATTAACCTTTTGAAGGGCAGGATGCAGTAATTGCTGTGAAATTGTCACATAACATGGATAACCGCTGCTGTGCTACTTGTTTGAGCAACCTTGGACATGTCTTTCATCATATATTGCACATTACATTGTGCTGCTAATCATCACCTGGTCAGTACACTAGTGAAATACCACCAACCATGGAACAGAAGCTATAATACATGGAAAAGTCAACTGATTGCTCAGGTTGCTAATCAAGACATCTACCTTTAAAAGGGTACGTGAAGCCTACAGATTCTTGAATGACGTGGGACAACTATGTGTATGAACAAACAGGCTGTGTCCCACATCTCATCATGAGCATCATAGTAATGTGTTATTTCTGCTGGGAGAAAAAGTATTGAAACACTGTATACCAGGAGAGTGTGGTTGTGGTGACAACAGCATTAGTAGTAGCCAGGCACCAGCAACTCAGGGGCCTTCCCTGCTTTCAGCATTCTTCACAAGGTATTTGTGTCCTTTCAGTATACACTGCTTGAGTAGTGTCCAAATACAAAATACCTGTGTAAAACGTCCTGTCTTACCTATACAGGGTGTATGCATTACCTTTCCCTCCATTGCTTTTCTGTGGTCTGTAGAGACACAGACACCTTGGATGACTATTTTCTTGGAAACCATGATGGAACTACCTGCAATACTTAGTTGCACAGAGGACAAAGTAGCATGCAGTGCCAAGCACTGTCCCCAGATCTCTCAGTCATCTGATATTTAAAGCCATGAAATGAGTTATCCTGGAAATGATCTGTAACAATGTCATACAGCTACAGCTAAAGACACTGAACCAAACACAGATTGTTTTGATCCAGGCAGATCATGCCTACCCTAACCAGTTCACCACCTTGAGCATTAAACAATGCAATGGATAAGGGGAATATGATTCACTCCACCTACCATGGCCTGACAAGGCATTTGACAACATTAGGGCACCAGGCATAGCTGGAAAACTGCATAGGTTCTTTACAAAGTAGTATGTCAGCTGGTGGATAGCCAATTGTCTGAGAGTCATTATCAAGGAAGATAACATTGCGTAGTCCACGGCTACAATGAGGCCAATCACCAGTGGACATCCCTCAGAAATCATACATGGAGTTCTCCCTGTAGCCATTCCCTTCTCTGCAGTTATGGCCACTGTCAATGACCTCTGACTGACTACATTTGCAGATGCTTGCAAATTAGGAGATATTACTGACTCCCACACAGAACCAACAGTTATCCAGGATGGGCTGAGACATACATTCAGTTGTTGTCAGAGCCAATGAGGAACAGTAAATGCCAAGGAATGCACAATACTATCCTTTTGGAAGTCATCCACCCCTGGGAAATATAGTATTGTCTGCACATCGCACACAGTTGAGCCAATAACTTAGGGACTTATGGACACAGAGAGTGATCTAGCCTTTGGCGTTCAGTGGTCATTAAGATGTGGGGATTGCTTCATTTTTTATAACCTATAGGGAATGGAATGGCATGTAAATCCCAGGCTGTCATTGTTATACTGTATTTGGCACTCATCACACTTACCATTGAGTGCAATGGCACCTTTGGCACTCATCACATATATCATTGAGTGAATGGCACCTTTGGCACTCATCATACCCATCATTGAGTGCAATGGCACATTTGCTATGTCACTACACATGCATATCTGACAACTGTAACAGCCACAGAGGTGCCATGGTAAAACAATACATACAGTACATAACATGTCCTATGCAGACCATGTAAAGGCAATGAATGTATAGTGTGTCCCCTACATGCTTTGGAGGGGAGGTGTGTGGCTGCCATACAGGAAGGTGTCAGATCCCAGTGTATGCCTCCTGCATATCCAAGACAGGACTAACACATGTATTACCTGTTCTGCATACCTACACCTTAACTGTGATATAAATATTACATGCTGGAGAGACAGGTATGTAACATAGAGACTACACCATATATGTAACATGCTCCCCATGCATGTGAAGCACACATCTGCTGTAATGCACATCATGTGGAGTTTACACAATGGGATGTAGAACAAGACAATCATAAGTGGTGTCTTTAATGGATAGCAGAAAACTGCAGATGGTTCATCTGCCTTACCACAGCTTGTTGATGTGTTAGCTTGCAAAACTATGCTGACACTTATCAAGAGTATCAGACCTTTTCAGAGATTAGGGATGCATGAGTACACTGAATGATACCATTGTCCTTGTTAGCCTGTTATACACATCTGAACCTATGCAGTCATGCACCTATAGTGCTGTATCTTTCTGTAGCCATTTTCTTCTGTGCTGACATTCCTTCCTGTGCTGTGATGTTTATGGGTTTATTGCCGCTGTTTATCCATAGGTGTCTCCCACAGAATCCTGAAACTGAAACATAAACAGGTCCATGACACACCTTTCATTGAGTAAGTATACAGCCACTATGACATCATACAATTTGAGGTACACAAAATGCTGCGGTTTACACATTACAAAAACCAGTATACAGTATCTGTTACTGACCAGTACAAATGGCATGTGAAAGGCAATTATGGATTACACAAATACATGATAATTTATATAGTCACCCTGTGCATCAGACACATAGCTTAATTTCCCTGCATTGATGATGTAGATGACAGGGATATGGCACAGGTATCATCACTTGCACAAGGTGTTGTGTGTGGGTGCAGGAAGCCTAGGCTGACCCAATAGGTTGAAAGCATGTGTGTCAGTCAGGCAAGGAAGTAGGCAAGATGGACCATGGAAATGTGCCATGTGTGTCTTTAGGTGACCTGATTGTGAAAGTTGTGTGTGAGTGAACACAGTCAAGCACATTGCTAGCCCTACGTGTATGTATGTTGGACAACTTTGAACCCTGCATGATAGAGCTGACAGTTCACCATCTCTGCCCCCGAAAATGGGAAATGGCTCTGCCAGGAGGTGCACTTACACCTCCATGCCCAAGATCAGAAGCTGTGCTAGTACCTGATGGTGACTGCTGCCTGCTGGGACTGTGTCCTCCACGGGAATGCCCAAGACCATGAGCCCATGGCCTACCACATCTTGGTGTTGACAGCACACTCCCCTCTGGAGTGCTGGATGTATTGCCACTATGAGAGCATGATTATGAACAGTCACCTGGACTCTCAGCAAAAAAAAAAAAAAAAAAGCTCAGCACTTGTCACTTCTATATTATACAAAGTCCCTCACTTGCGAACCCCCCCCCCCAGGAGTACCCACTTCCTTTCTAAGTCCTCTCTTATTCAGTCTCATACCTAACTTCTTAATTTTTCTAGCATGTCGAAGGGCCAGATGCTGGCGTCCTCTCCTGCCCAGTTGGTGAATCTGGGAATATTGAGGCAATGTTACAATTGCCTCATGTACACAGACAACCCTCTCCTCGTCCCACATAACACAAATACTTGCGAGAGATGCAGCTATTTAGCCAAACTGGAGGCTGAGCTCTCTCAACTTAGGACTGGCAAGACCAGACAGGAGGAGAAGGCAACTACACACACCACAAAACCAGCCTCACATAATGCTACCACACCAATGAATCAAACACATAAACACACAAAGACATACTCGGAGGCTCTGAGTAAAAATTTACCTAAACAGCAGAGGCCTCCAAAGCAGACACCCAAACAACTGCTACCTCAAGACACCCCACAAGCAACACATAAACCACAAAATTAGTGTGCAAAGCAGTCACAGCCCTTAAGGCCAAATACAACACCAAACATACTTGTCATAGGTGACTCCATAGTCAGACACACTGACGTCCCACTCACCAGGCTGAACAAGGAGAGGGTCACAGTAAGCTGCCTATTGGGCGCTAGAATCCGCCACATAACACAAGCACTCAGGTCACTCCACGGCAAGTACAAATATGACACAGTCATTGTCCATGCTGGTGTGAACGACCTCCCCTGGACTACATGAAAAGAGACATAGAGGAGCTCTCTGATTATGTAGCCCAGGCAGGTATGACCTTGACCCTGAGCAGTATCCTTCCTTCACCAAGAATGATGCCACAATATAGAGACAAGATGATCAGCTTTAACAATTGGCTTAATGTCTGGTGTCATTCAAAGGGGATCCAGTGTCTGTCTGCCTGGGATGACATGCTTGACAAGCCACGCTGCTTCAAGGGACGGCTTGCACCTGTCACCATGGGATTCCGGATATTGGCTAAGGCTCTTGCCACCCCCATAGTGCCTTTTTTAGGCAAGGCTCAAATTCTAAACCTACCACCCGAGAAAACAAAAATGGGATGAAACTGAGGGTAATGCTGCTCAATGCCAGAAGTCTAAATCTCAAAATGCACACACTCAAGGCCCTTCTCAGTATGGAGAACATCGATGTCTGTGCTGTAACTGAAACCTGGTTCAAGGCTCCTGAGAGCACCCCGGCACTATTAGGTTTTACCTCATATCATGCGTTCCGGCCCCAAAACCCTGACCACACCACAAAAGGAGGGGGTGTATCCATATTCATAAAGGATACCCACACCTCCAGGTTGGTGGCAACGCATAGCTGAAACCATCCAGGTGCAACTAACCATAGGCAAAACTGCTCTACAAATTGTAGCATGCTACAGGCCACCCTCTCAAACTCAGAAACCCCACACAGCCTTCCTGAAGACACTGGAGGGTATAAATGTATCTCCACACACCATCATATTGGGTGACTTCAACTACCCGAATATAGACTGGGAACATTACTCAAGCCCTAACTTTCTAGCCCAACGGTTCCTGGAGTTCATAAATTCAAATGCCATGGAACAGCTAGTCACTGTTCCCACGAGAGGAGAAAATATACTAGATCTCATTATCACAAACATGGGGACAAAATGCTCCACACGGAAGTATATCCTCATTGGTGAGATCTGATCATAAACTAATCTCACTGGAAATCCACATCCCGCCCACCCCAAACAAAAGGACCACAGTGAAGAACTTCTAAAGCAAACTTCACACTACTCAAGACTGGTGTGGTATCCTTCAAGGCCCCTGAGCCAGTGGAAACCACAACCCAAGCTGCGGAAGCCCTTACAAATGCCTTCTATGAACACCTCCAGGAATGCATGGATCAGGCAATCCCAAATAAAACCAAGACTCTTTCCACAAAGGGCAAACGTCCAGTCTGGTGGAACCCAGCCATTAACAAACTTTACAATAAGAGGAGAAAGCTATTACATGATAGAACAAAATCCATAAAAGGGAAGTCACCCTGATCATTATTAGTAAAAAAATACGAGCACTCATAAAATCAACTAAGGCCAATTTTGAGAGAAAAATTGCCATGGATTCAAAGGACAATCATAAGGCCTTTTTCAGCTAAGTTAGGAACCTGGGTGGAAACTCCCAGATATGCTCAGAATTAGTCCAAAATGATACAAAAATCACTGAACCCACAGACATTGCCAACATACTGGCAGACAGGTTCAGTGAAAACTTCACCCCCCTCTCCCCCCTAAAGGAGAGATAACTATCCCAGCGGAGTGTAGCCTCCCAGACATTTCAAATGCGCAGGTGAAAGCTGCTCTCTCTAAAGCTAAAAACACAGCATCAATGGGACCGGATGGTGTCCCCGGCTGTGTGTTACATGAGCTAAATGAGGAATTAAACCCGCACATAAGGCAGCTGTTTAATCTCAGCTTTACCACAGGATACGTGCCCAAGGATTGGCATACGGCAACTGTGGTCCCACTCCACAAAGGCGGTGCCTCTACAGACCCTGGTAATTACCGCCCCATAAGCTTAACAAGTCTAGTCTGCAAAGCTATGGAGAGGATCATAATGGAGCTCATAAACAAAGATATAGGGGACTTGCAGACATTGGACCTGACCCAGTTTGGCTTCGTCAAGGGCAGATCATGCCTTTTGAACTTGGTCGACTTCTTTGAAACAGTCACCAAGGCCATTGATGAGGGAAAGGCAGTCCATACAGCCTACCGTGACCTTGCAAAGGCTTTCGACACAATACCCCACTCGGGTACTGTAGAAAAACTTACCAGCTTAAATGTAAACCCATATGTCACAAGATGGGTTGCAAACTGGCTTAAGGACAGAACCCACAGGGTTAGAGTTGCTGGCGCTATGTCAGACTCCAAGCTGGTCACAAGTGGTGTCCCACAGGGCTCGGTCCTTGGCCCACTATTGTTCGGCATCTACTTCTCAGAAGTACAGGCCAACATGGGAGGACTTTGGCTGACAAAGTTTGCAGATGACTGCAAACTGGGTGCCATAGTGGAAAGTGCATCGGACACAGATATCCTTCAGAAGGGACTCACGGAAACAGATAGCTGGTGCCAGAGCCATGGCCTGAAGTTAAACGCCAAAAAATGTATAGTCATACCCTTCGGGAAAAACAAGGTAACCCCAAGCTACCATATAGGTGGCAATCCACTAAGCACAGAAGAGGTTATCAGGGACCTGGGGACTCAGGTTGACAGTGGCCTTTCTTTTGACACTCACGTTGCTAAAGTGGTTAGAAAGACCTTCTACATTGCCCACCTCATCATGAAGGGATTCACATCCAGATCTAGTGAGGTCATTGTTCCCCTGTACTCTTCACTTATCAGACCAATGATCAAGTACAATGCCCCATTCGGGATGTATCTCACCCGACATTTGCAGCAATTGGAGAGACCCCAAAAGTTCCTCACCAAAAGGATAAAGGGACTCCAAAATCTGCCATATGCTGCCAGATTGAAGAAACTCCAGCTCTATTCAGTCGCATACCGTCTGCTCAGAGGTGACATGTGCCTGACATACAAGGCCATGTCCAACCCAGAATTAATGGACATGCTCCACCTCAAAAAATCCAAATCCACCAAAACCACTAGAGCAAGCGACTTAAGCCTTAGCACGGATATAAATAGGACGTGCTGGAGGGATAGATTTATCACTCAGAGACTCCCTATGCTGTGGAATAAAATCCCGGTCCATGTGAGGCAGAGCACCTCGCTGGCTCTGTTCAAGAGAAATCTTGACCTGTGGATGGGAGATCGTAGGTTTACCCCGGGAATCATCTCTGTGTCACTGCTGGACAGAGGCACAACAAACTAATGGGCAAAGTATTTTTTCATATAAGGGGTGGCGTAAGCCACAAAACTTTGGGCTAGGCTTATAAATGCCTTAGGGCAGATAGCCTAGTATAAACCTATGAACCTATGTAGTTGCTGACCTATGTCCACGAGTCCAACGCCCAACTCCAACCAATCATTCCATCACAGACAGTGTGCGTACCTAGACAGATATTCTGCGATCTGTCTCAGACCAATGTCTTTCCACTGTATCAGCGAACCAATCCATCGAACCAACCATGCGGTGGAGGCAGTCACGGATGTCAGACTGTGCTGCATACATAACCCTGAGCATTCATCTGGAGTTCCTTTTGGAGCATACCTGTGCTTCCATGATGCCCAAAAGGTATGACGAGTGACCCGTGATGAGACACCTGAGACAGGTGGTGGAAGGACAGCAGGCCTCCTATGAGCACACCAATCGATCCACCTTTGTGGAACCTCACCAGCTCTTTGGCTATGGCCAGTGTCAACACTCACTGTAGCCATAGTTGCCTCTCTTTCCTGTTCAATGTCCCCACTCTCTGACTATCCAGTATCTGTGGCCTCCGGGGACAGGGTATGTGTAGGTGTACTGACTGTGTACAGTGATAACGATGGCAGAAGAGTGATGTAAATGTCTGGGACAGATTCAGCCCCTAAAACTCACACCTGTGCCTCACTTTGGCCACCATCGTCATCAGAGTCTGATGCAATACTGACATCAGGTTGTGTAGGGGACAGAGACCAACCCCCCCCCCAGTCACCTGTGATAAAAAAAGGGAAAAGCAGTACATTAACACCTCCACTATTATGCTCTGCAGTACTATGTTGCAATATATATATATAATGCTGTATACACTGTTGTCACTGTTACAGACCTGTTTAACCCCCACATCATATAGTAGAACATGAGGACATTTCTTTTCCCACAAACATCTGTAGTGACTTGTAAATAAAAGCTCTTTAAACAGCAATCTCATCAGCAACAATGAGGTGGTACACTGTTGACATTTGTGAAGACTGCAAAAGTGACACATATGGCAATCTGTAATGTCCTGACAATACTGCCACATTTATCATTGTGGTCACACATACAAGTCATAGCTATGACTCTAAAGTGTGTACAGTCAGAAAATATCTGTGCAGTTGGCAATCATGCCAACAGTACAGCAGTCCAGCCAGCAGGCCTGGGATGACATTTTAGGGAATACATTCCAGTAATTCTACATCTGTAAAAAAACAGTGTTGTGCTTACCAAGAGCAGGACCACGGCCTTGTCCAATTCCTGATAGACCTGTGAAAAGTTGAGGGAGAGGTAATGTAAACACCTCCGCATGTTGCACTATAACAGGGTAATACATCCACAAATCTCAAATTTACAGTAGCTACTTTGTTAATTGTTATATTGGTCAAAGTCTTAACCTGAGATTCAAAATGCAGTTAAACTTCTCTCCCCCAAAACACAAACACCTGACAGCCACATAAAAGTATGTACACCCTGTCACCCAGAATGCTACAGTATTCCAGTACTGATCAAACTAAGCCTACCTGGACACACCTCTGGCATGGAAACTGTGGCACCCACATCCACGATATAAGGCATGATGGTTGGCTGGAAGCTGTCGTGTGTTCTAGGTTCACCAGGAATTCCTCAATGGTTGTTCCACTACAGGCCCTCTTCCGTTGACACCACGATCCCTGGCACATATGCTTCTCTTCTGCATGCAGCATTAATCATATATGTGGCAGAGTGTTGAACCTGCTTATATGTCTTGCTCTGGTGACTTATGGCATTAACATCATGGACAAGGTCAGCCACAATGCTTCCCACTGTTCCCTGTTTTGCCTCCCCCTGGACAGTAGGAGTTCATGGTGCGGATGGGGGCCTTCCAGGATTATATCATTCTCAGCATCCGTAAAAGGGGCACAGCATCTGGCATACATGTTTCATGAAAGATAACAAAATGGGAACACATGTCAGGATCACATACGTGGAAGTACACTATGTAGAGATCCAGCAAAAACAGAATGACTAGCAGTATCCACTGCTTGATCACACATGTCATATTTCACAATGTGCAGACATACTAACCGTGTGGCTACAACTAAGATACTAGCAATAGTCAGCTCACACACCCAACACAGGAGTCCATTGTAGTGTATCCCCTAGGGGCAACCCCCCTGATAAATATGTCAAAACAACAGTGCCAAACAAATATCAGTGTGGTATTATAACCACTATAAAGGGGCATTCCCATGAGACCAGTGTGCCACATTGACAAAAAACATTCCACCCTTGATGTACTGTCCATTCTCTGTAGGTGTAACAAATCTGGAGATCAATGACATGTCATTATCACAGTTCTAAGAAAGGCTTAATGCTGTAATTCCCATTCCCCCTAAGTATATTCACACATAGGCATCATTTTGCAAACAATAAGGTTACATACCTGATGGAGTACAATACTCTGTTGATATGTGCAGATATATAAAGTTTTTGGCAATGCGTTTACTGTCTAAAGAAAATCTCATACAGAATGGTTCCCCTAGCTAGCTGTTTGCCTTTTTAATATGATTCACATTACCAGGTGACTGGCTCTTAACCAATCTGTGGTTCTGAAATGCTAATTGTAGCCAACACAACTGATTTGCAGTATAATCAGCCAATGGCATGCAACCATTAAACAAGATATAAGGCCTTTATGTAAATTAGATACCATTTCTGATATGTTGTGCTGGACATTACTGGGATCAAGATACTACGTCATTGCAGGGTATGTCTGTAGCTGCTACTTTTACATACAGATCTGTGTGCTACAGGCTGCAGCTGATGCTGCAGGCGATAGGCATAGGCAGAGAGTGTGAACACTTTGGAGGACAACAAGCTGTAAGAGTAGCTATGGGAGCTGTGGCAGCCTTGTGGTAGAGGTAGAGCCAGAGTGAGGGTACCCATTCCCCTGAAAATTGAGGCATGTGCTTAAGATAAGTATGTTAGGCAACAGTATCAGTAAGAGAGTACTGGGCAACATGCTTGTTGTGACTTTAAGCAACATACAGGGTAAATATGCCATTATGTCAACCATCTGGACATCTGTCAGGCCATGTGTTACATTATGGTAGTCATTTGGAATGTGTGGTGTGGCAGTCCTTGTTACTAGCAAGACCTCCATGTGTGTATGTTAGTTGTGGAGCTGTGCTAATCTGTAATATCATTATGAAATGATTGTGTGGTGCACTCTGATATTAGTAGACCTCATTTGTTTTACCTAAGTTAAAATCCTCTGTGAATGCATATTAATGAATGACCTGACACTTCATGCACTTATAGTGTTGCTACAGGGATATGTCAAGTGTGTTCCTATCTGCAGGCCTGTGACTTCCATCAGTGAAATGCATTGTGTGGATAAAGAGTGCATGACTCAGTCATTCATTGGTGGCTTCCCAATAATGTAATTTAAATGTTACACACCACTGGATTTGAACCCAGGACTATGTGTGGCCAAACGTACTGTTTGCAAAGCATTTAACAGACTGAGCTACTGAGTCACTGTTACAGCATGTGTATTTATGAAGGTATAAGTGCACAATACAGTTTGTGACATACCTCTATTACATCCATTATGTGCCTGGCTTTATGGGGATGTATTTCTCCACCAGATTCCCAGTTGAACGTATTTTGCCATTAATGTTTTAGCAGGTGTACTTGAACATTTTGCTGATAAAAGTGCCCATTTACCTGCTATTAAAGACCTCAGTTACATCCATTAGTCTTTGTCTAGCTTTCTAGTGGTGTAATCCTGTACCAGACTCCAAATTACACTCCCAGATTTCCATTAGTTTTTCAGCAAGTTTGTGCGATGTGGTGTGATGTGCAGCTCTGCTGAAACACGCTTAATTACAGTAACTTACAATTACTATGTTTTACTTAAACCACCTGTTGTAATTAGCAGCTGTGTGGCATGGCAGGTTAATACAGTGGTCTGCAGGTGTGATGTTCTCAGGTTCGAAATAGGGGGCAGGTGTTTATTTTGTACGTGTTTATTACCATTTAAAACACAAATATCAATACAGCTCCATTTAGCTGAGCATAGTGACGCTGCGTGAAGCAGGGCAAAAAATCTTTAAAGAAAAGAAAAATGGGGAGATAGGACGGGGGTGAAATGGTGTGCAAGTATGGGGAAAAATGTAGTGAAAGGCCAGTAGGTATGTGCAGGAAGGGTGTAGGAAAGAACCATAGCTATCCATTTCCTGTACAGCAACAACTGTACACCTTGACATAATTTGCAGATGAATTTGGACTGTCATCCCCAGAGAGAGGGGTGAGGACAACATAACTGCATTGTTAAGCCAATTGGACCAAATTATGTGTGTCTGGTGGACATGTGCAAAATGGAGAGCTATGTATGGGGCAATATATTTTTGGGGCTGGTGCCCATATTTTTTGTTTTAAGGTGAGAGTGGAATGTTGGGAAGGGACATAGGTACATGTGGGAGAGGTACATTAGGAAGGTGAGGAAGCTTTTGCAGACAAACAAGACAGCAGACAGGGGTGGTGTGTGACACAAGAGGGATGAGAACACCTTGGATGGGGAGGGTATTGTGGAATCCCAGTCTCAGGTGTCTCCACAAGGTAGGAGCATGACTCAAGTCCCCACCCATGGGACTGTTGGCACTACCCTTTCACTTCCCCTGGGTTGGCAGTGGTGAAAGCTAGGCTCCTGGGCAAGGTTGCCACACCAGGGTGGCCAACATGCCCTCCATCCAGCACAGGAGGTGTCCAAAACCATGGAACACAATCCTCCACACCAATCCTAGCAGTTCATCACAGGTGACCAACATCCCCTCCACCATTGTTCTCAGAAGGAGGCCCAGCCCCAACCTGTGGGGTGGAACTACCCAATGCCACAGGTAGTGCAGGGGCAGCAGAGGGGGCACCACCAGGCTGGACTCCCGATGTGCTGGGCAGTGGTGGCTGGTGACTTCAAATCAAAGGGGGGCTGCAGGGGATAGCTGAATGGGTGGGGTCAATAGGAAGAGGTGGGCCAACTAGAAAGGGGAGGAGCTATGCTCAAAACCACAAAAACTAACTTTAATTAAATATGCTGCCCTGGGTGCCAAACCCTCATTATGAGAGTCCAATCAAGACAAATGAAGTGTAAAAGAATAAAAATATTTAAATGCATTGGCTGCGTGACAGCTTACTTAATATCTAGATGGTAGCAAAAATGTTGTGAGGCATGAAAAAATGAATTACTTTTTAAATACATTACGGGAATGCCAGTCAAAATCAAGTATAAGAAAAACAAGGAACACTCAACTCAAACTACTTCTCCTTGCACTGCAGTTTTAATTAAAGCACCTTGCACTGCAGTTCTAATTATAATTTATATTCAGCTTTATTAAAGCACCAAGTAACATGCTGAAAGTAGCAATCTCTGTGATGCCCCCACTTGTAAAAATGTTTCTTATCCAAAACAGACCTGTTGTCTGACACAACTATCTACTTGTTTCATGGGGAAAACACGATCAAAGTAAAAATGAAAAGCAAACAAGAAACAAGCTCAAGATACATTGCTTAAATTATTACTGTACAGGTTATGGACCACACATGAATGGCATTCTGTTTAGATTACTGGTAAAGCCCTCAGAGATCACTAGAAGTCTCCAACAAGTGTAATGAGCTTCTTAAAATAATGTAATCCTGTCCTTTACTACAAATACTGTCATATGCATTTCAATATCCAATGTTTATACATTATCTAGTTAAGTATTCTCTGCATGGCAACAACAGAAAGGCTTTAATGTTGGCAATTCTTTAACAGTATGCTTATTAAAGCTTACTTGCATGTTATGATCTCAGACAAGCTTACTTGATGGTCATTAAAGCATTGCTACTTAAAACACAGAGCAACAGGCACTTTGAGTAATAAGCATAAATCAACAGTACAAAAAATGACAGAAACCAGACCATTCTGCAAAATCGAACAGATAAAAAGCCACTGTAGTACTTGTGTCTACCTTGTATGGGGGAATAAGCTGCACATTTACACTGCATAACTGATCCTTGCTTTGCTTGGACACATCTAGACTCAACAGTATGCTTATTAAAGCTTACTTACATGTTATGATCTCAGACAAGCTTACTTGATGGTCATTAAAGCATTGCTACTTAAAACACAGAGCAACAGGCACTTTGAGTAATAAGCATAAATCAACAGTACAAAAATGACAGAAACCAGACCATTCTGCAAAATCGAACAGATGAAAAGCCACTGTAGTACTTGTGTCTACCTTGTATGGGGGGATACGCTGCACATTTACACTGCATAACTGCTCCTTGCTTTGCTTGGACACATCTAAAGTCACTACATGGGGGAGTGGGGTGCAACAAGTATGTCACAATTTGAAATGTCTCTGGCTGACGGTGATTGGCCATAACACATTTGTCATACCTCTCACCCTCAGGGCAAGAAATCTGGGCAAAGCCATACATAGAAGTGGGACAAAGGCCCAAAAATAAGGACAATTTTTAAATATTGTTCTTATAAACTTAGAAAGATAATAGAATAGTAGGTCTTGCATTAGTATGAATTTTTTGAAGGATATGAAATCTGAAACTCAAATGCCTGTCATTATTTTCTAACTTCAGTCTTTAATGATTTACCACTAATTTGCCAAAAAAACACAATTTTATGAAAAATGAACCAAAAATGTGATGCAACAATATAAAATAGCCACACAATACAGCTGGGAACCTGTCAAAGAAGGGACACTTTAATATCAGTACAATAGTAATGCTAACTTGAGCAGCTGACAAAATAAGAGTCTACATGCATTTCTGAAATAAAAGTAATCTATAACTCTGATTATTACAGTTATTTCTTAATTGTAAACCCTCCATGTTTTCTTCCAAAATTGCTATTTTGCAGAGGGATTATTAGGGGAAGAGCAACATTGTGAGCCAAATTCAGGGACAGTTGAGAGGTTTGGCTATGCCTAATTCTATAAAGCAATTTGCATGTACCTCTCAACCTGTTAATGTAATAAATCTGGACAAGGCCAAATATATTGGGGGAACATATAAACAGTACTAAAAATTGCTCTTGTATAAACTGGGACAGTTGATAGAACAGGTCTTACTTTAGCATGCATTTTTCTGTAGGTTATGAAGTCTGAAACTAGTGTGTCATTATTTAGTGACTTAATTCCTAAATGATTTGCCAGAAAACAACACATTTTATGAGGAACAAACCAAAAATAAGAAGCAAAAAACCTATTCATTCTTTGAAAATCTGGACAGTTGGGAGGTATAGTTCAGCTGGGGCTGTCTAAGTTTGCCGCCCTTCCCCCTCACATAACCATGGTCGAATGGAGCCTCCCCCTGCAGCCATTCCAATGATTCATTACTTTGCTATTTCACTCCATTTACCATAAACACTAATGTGCATACTGATTTACTTCTATGATGATTTGAACTTCATTTGAAATTTTTATTTTGCATTTTACAGCACAAACACTAAGACATCTGCTAAACAAACTTGGCATTAAAACTTCTCTGCCCTTGAAACTCTCATTGAAACAACATTAAAACCCACATTCAAAGAAAATACATTTTACCTGTGACAGATAAAAATTAATTTGGGGCTGTTTTCAAATCATAGGCCCCTTGCATATGAAACATACATGTGCTCTTTGATACACCTTCCTATTGCTTTGAACATTTTTCCAGTAAACAATGAAACAAAACTGCCCAATTCAGAACATTTCCATCATAAAAGTCTACTCAAACTTCTACAGTCCACTATTATCAGTAAATATGCACAATTCTACAGTCCACCATTATCAGTAAATATGCACAATCTCTGAAGTAGTAAAAAAGTAATCTAAATAATTCCACGTTAAATAAATCTGTAATGAAGAGGTTGCTGCTAGCAGTCACCTTTATATTTCATGGTTTCATCGAACAATAAAGTGTCTGATACCCCTGAGGAATAAATTGCCTAAATTACATTAAAAATAAGCTAGTAATATTGCAATAGGAAATGGATGGCAAACTGATAACAGGCTCATAATTAGTATCTTAACTTTCAGTACGGCAGCATTCAACCCTTATGGGAGTAGAACCAACAACCTTCTGCATCAAAAGCAAGTACACAGCATGTTGTGCTATTAGCACTAAACTTCTCTTCCCCTGCAGCTCTCAGCTCCTTGTAAAATCTACTCAATACTCAACTGCATCTCAACTTCGCAGCACAAGAAGTCTGGAAAAAGCCAAATTTATTGGGGTGGGTCAAACATTGCTTGTATAATCTTGGAAAGCTGCTAGAATAAAATGCTGTGTTACCACCATACATTTTACTGCCAAAGTCCCTGTGCAAAAAAGAGTCAGAACAACATACCACTATGCCAAATCACCTGCTTTGTGAAAGAAAAATGCTGTGTTACAACCGTACATTTTACAGATAAGGTCCCTGTGCAAAACAGTCAAGAGCAACATACCACTACGCCAAATCAGCTGTTTTGTGAACAAGAGGAAGACTGAAACTTAAATGGCTATCATTTAATGAATTCAATTCTCACCATAGCTGTCAACCTCTTAGCACAAAACACCTGGACAAACCCAGTAATGAGGGAATACAGCCCTCAAACATATTCAGTGAATTCAGTTCTTGCCATAGCTGTCAACCTTAGCACACAAAACCTGGGCAAAGCCACTAACAGGGTATTACAGTCCCAAAAATAAGGACAAATTTCAAATAGTCATCTTATAAACTTAAAAAATTGCTATAATAAAAGGTTGTGTTACTATATATTATTGCTAGAATAAAAAGTTGTTTTACCATGTATTTTCTGAAGACTATGAATTCTGAAATTCAAATGCCTGTCAATTTTACTTCTGATGGAACAAAAACAATTTTCAGCAGAGGCCCAGGGAGAAATACCATAGACACGTCTTTGTAAAATGGCAGGACACCTGAGCAAATCCACACAAACACAGAGATAAGATGCAGACTCCACAAAGAAGGCACCCCAGCCAAGAATCAAACCACAAATCCTGTAGCTATGAGGCAACAATACTGCCACTGCACCATCAAATATGTAAGAAATTAAACATTCAGAAACCTGAAGTCTGAAATTCAAATGCCTGTCAATTTTATTTAACATTTGTTAATCAGGACAGTCTGACTTGGAACAAAAAAACAATTTTCAGCAGAGGCCCAGGAAGAAATAATGCAGACATGTTTTTGTAACATGGGAGGACACAAAAGCAAACCCACACAAACACAGGGAGAAGATAACAGACCCCACAAAGAAGGAACCCCAGCCAAGAATCAAACCTGAGAACCTACAGCTGTGAGGCAACAATGCTACCACTGCACCATCAAATAAAAGCAAGCCCACACAAACACAGGGAGAAGATAACAGACCCCACAAAGAAGGAACCCCAGCCAAGAATCAAACCTGAGAACCTGCAGCTGTGAGGTAACAATGCTACTACTACACCATCAAATATCAAGCATTGCAACATTTACAAACCACAGATATTATGAGGAACAGATCAGATCAAATATGAGGCAAAAATCTGCAATTGTTTTACAAATGGTGGTGGGTAGGGAACTCAAGTCTTTAACACCTGCATACAGGGTACAGGGTTCAAGCCTGAGGTATTCCCTACCACACCACCATGAGCACCTGGGGCATTTACTTACACACACACACACACACACACACACACACACACACACACACACACACACACACACACACACACACACCTCAGTAAATGTAGCATAAAGCACCATACTTAGTAAACATAGCATAAAGCACCATACTTAGTAAACATAGCATAAAGCACCATACTTAGTAAACATAGCATAAAGCACCATACTTGCTAAACATAGCATAAAGCACCATACTCAGTAAACATAGCATAAAGCACCATACTTTCTCACACACACCTCCATCTATTCAAACAGTAAACATAGCATAAAGCACCATACTTTCAATCACACACACCTCCATCTATTCAAACAGTAAACATAGCATAAAGCACCATACTTTCAAACACAAACTTCATATAGTAAAAAGCACTATACTTTCAAACACACTTACCTGTCCCAGCTGTCCATAATATCCCAAATGCTGCCCACGCAATAATCCAAGACCCGCGAGATTCCCGAGATCCAAACCCCTTCCCGACGAGACTACTGCAGCAATTCCTGACTGCAACACCAGCAGTCCAGCCCCGATGCGTTTTCCCAGTGAGTCTGTGCACTTTAAAGTGCACAGACGTCTCCTCATGTCCCCCTATTGGGACTGCCGGACTGCCTGGAGCATACGCATAGACTCGCAGTAGTCTGGACTACTGCGCATGCACAAACCCCGCGAATTTTTAAAAACTTTTTTTTTCTTTTTTCTTTTTTTTTAATTTGTTTTTAATTCCTTTTGTTGAGGGGGCTGCAGTCCGGCAGTCCAATAGCACGGGTTGCCCCTGGTGCTGGGCCAGATGCCATGGCCGGAGGAGCCAAGTTAGATGGATCACCTGGAACCGGCCTACCTTGTCACGCTGTAGTAAATTAGTTATAACAATAAGTTAAAGTTAGTAATAACCAAACCAATGTTAGTGTTAACATAATGAAACATAATATTGATGAATCCAAATACATATTAAGGTATATTATGTGGAAAACACCAATAAAAACATAACAGTAAGTATGTTAACAGGAAACTAGAATGAAATAACCCATAAAGCCAACAAAAGTTAGTTTAACAGAATATATTAATATTAAATCATAATAATAAATAGCATTAATAAATTAAAGAAGATGAGGGGTGGGGGGAGAGAGAAAAGCATACTATTAGTGAAGTCACAGATGATATTTCTACATAGACTGCTAATACATACTTCTACATGTGTGCCATGTCATTTGTGAGTACAGTGACTGAAATTCTTCTATAGATGATGCAGCACATACACACCTCTCAAGCTGTTAGCATAGGACAATATGGGCCAAGCACTAACAAATGCAGGTACACAACTACACGGAACTGTTTCGCATAATGTGCATGTACATAACTACCAAGGTTTTCTGGAAATGGATTTGCAAATACATTGCATTCAGGTAATCATTTATCTGCTAATCCTGGACCAGACAGATTGGCCAGTTGTCATTACATTACAAAAAATCGCGACAGTTGAGAGGTATATTTGTGTACATTAAGTAGAGTAGACAGCCATCATGTCTTAGTTGGCAGGCATGGGAGCAGAACCCAGAAGCTGTGACTGCAGGGGACATGCCCACATGCAATGAATACAGCCCTACTGCAGTTATTTAAACACATTACTTTTGAAATGACAATCCCGTTTTACACTTTATTGTTATTGCTCCTTAGAATATGTGAAGTATACACATATCTACCCAGACCATAGGCTACCTCACCCATATACTTTGTTCCTGGAGTGGGAGGAATAGAGAGCATTATATGACTGAAAGTGTCCTGAAGACAGCCTTGAACCATCCTGTGGGTTGTACAATACATTTATCAGGCAATAATTTTTGCATTCTTTATTTATTTTAGTTTTACAGTTGACTGCAGTGACATTAGAACACACATGCAGTGAATACAGCCCTACAGCAGTTATTTGCACACACTAGTTATCAAACCACAACCCTGCTTTACACCTTATTTCCTATTGTTATTGGTATTGTCTATTGTTTATTGCACCACAATTATCAGAAAATATTCATACTTATCACATCCACGGTGCATCCTGGTCAGGTCTCTGGCATGAAACTGAACTTTGCAACCCATTCAGCTGAAGCTATTGGAAGAGAAACACACCATTATGCATACCAGTTTTGCACAGATTCAGCTTATATTTTAGTAAAGTAGTAACAAACATACTTACATATCTGTGTGGCATGCCCAGCCCTAGCTTCTTGGACCCAGGTGTCCAAGGTTCCCCTCTTCCTTCATTTCAGGTCATCATAGTGGATATGACACTGCTTACCAGTGAGGGAAGTACAAGTAGCAGTGGTAGGATCCCTGGCCAACTGATCCCATGCTTCAGCTTTACATTCTGAGCCTTGGTAATTGCCCTGCAGCAGCCAGGGTTCATAGTTGCAGACCAGGAGTCCAAGAAACACTCTGGAATCCTGCACACCCCACCTCTGTGCCTGAAAGTGTGCTCCTTTACCACCACCACCAGGCATATCGACAGGTTAATAAGACACCAATGAATGCTGCAGAATTCCTGCCTATTAGCCTTAATATAGGCTATTTTCCCAACCTTACACATCATAATGTAACAAAAGTACTGCATTGCTTAGCATTACGTAAACCTGCTTGGTGGAGTTGAGCTGAGCATCATGAAAACTCACACAACCATGTTTTAGTGAAGTTTAGCAACACGCAAACAGGAGTAGCCATTAACCATGTTTAAGCAGTGCTTAGTACTGGGCAGCTTTTTCAAATGTAACAATTTTATTTTTACATTAAACCACCCTTTAGGTCACTTCACACATTTCTAGAGCAATAAATGTAAAAAAGGTATGACTACTGGGGATTCAAACCTGGGACCTACAACACTTTAGGCTGTGACTTTACCTATTTAGCTACTTGGATAGGAAGAAAACCAGTATACCTTCACATATACTACTAAGCTACCTGTTAGCATTGCTAAGCACCGTGCTTCACAGCACAAATGGCCATTCAAAAAAATTCTTGACATCAATAAGTAATTAATTACATCCAGTTTCTATTTTTAGATGTCTAGCAGATGTCACCTGTGCATGAGTAAGCGCAGCTCAGCACTGCTATGCTCTGTGCCGAGCCACGCAAACAGGCATTAAAAGAAAACAAAATAAATAATTGCATCCAGTTTCTATTTTTAAATGTCAGGCAGGTGTCAGCAGTGTATGTGTAAGAGCAGCTCAGCACTGCTGTGCTCTGCACAAACAGGCATCAAACAAAAAAAATAAATAAAACCAAAAATATTTAACTTCACACATATTTCTACACTAGCACGGTACATTACAGGTATTCTTATCCTATACATAACATCTGTCCAGGAATTCCCTGAACAATCCACAACCATGGGACTCTATACTACTGCCTACCCAGATTCAATATCCATGTTACTACGATCTCTGATCTCCCTCTGCAGCAGGCCATGATTAATATGCATGACACCCTGCCGATGAGGAATTGTGGCCATGTACACGGATACATTCTGTATAGGCTTTACACGGAGCCTACATGGATTTTATTGAATCCTGGTGTATGTCTATCTTTGTAATTTAATAAACATAGCGGTTTAACATTATGTAGTATAAACATTTAAATTATCACAAATGCTTAAGTTGTACTTATGTTGTAATACAGTTTGAGATAAAGGTACTTTCTACAAGAGCACTTTATTGGAGTGAGCTGCAGCTGCTAGTAATACAAGGTATTCCTCACTCTGAAATTATGCACTTTCATAAAAAACATAATGACCCCTATATACTAACACTGAGAATGAAAGCTGTAATGTAGTGTTGGATGGATGATTTCCAATGTGTACAGTACAGTGCAGAATTTGATGCTAAAGGAAGTGCTTTCACTTTTGGCATAACTCATGCAGATGCCACTTAGCACATAGGGTAAAACTGCACATTTTAAAAAAGTTATCTCTTACATATATTTAAAACTGACTGGATTTGTAATCAATAGGAAGTATCCTCCCCACGGTTGGGTGGATGTTCAAAAGACATGCGTAAATGGGCGTGCCTTAGTTGAAGGTTGAACGTCGAGCTGGCACCTCGGCGTTCATGAAAATCTACTGCCAATCATTAGCGAACCAGATTTCCGCTGTGGCGACCCCTAACCGGGAAAAGCCGAAAGACAACAACAACAGGAAGTATAGGAAAGCTTCGCTGAAGTTACGGATTTTTGTGAGCTGTGTCATACTGATCATTTTAAATAATTTCTTAAGCAGCCCAATTACATTTGGGTGCTAGACAAGTAGTAATGTGTGTGTGAAAACTGACAACCAGTAAAGTGTATGCTCTACCTGCTACACCAGTCTTCTGTTTTTATTGTTGCATCTTTGTATTACAAAATAATCTGTGCTTTTTCTGTAATCCCATGGATACTACTGGCTGGCATAACACAAAGGCAGAAAAACATGATTATTCCTGTACTACTCTCCTCTATGAATGCAAATAACAAGTGTACTTTTATTAAATGCTCTGTCTTCCATTCTTACTGTTTGAAAATGTACAGAATATTCTGATGGAACATACACTTCTTCAGACATAATCTCCACTCTGTCTGGCAGAAGACTGATACAAAAGATTAAACCTCTGATTTGTTAATAATGTTGCTTCCTGTGCCCAGGGTACAGGGTTTGATTCTTTCTGTCTTCATTTGCCTACTGTGCAACTCTGAGTAAATCACTTTATCAGACAGTGCTGTAACGTAAAACCTCAGCTGAAAAACTGTCAGGTCTTTTTAAATATCTCTAAAAAAATCCCATGATTCGGTCTTTTACTGGCATTATTACACTGCTTGTCCTCGCCTACATCCATTTCTGGGCCTAGACTAGGGTGGTAATACCAAGAAATAAAGGTGGTGGCAGCAATATCATGGAACAACCTGCAACAATGTTCCCCTAACATTCATCCATAACTGTTGAGAAGAAATATGTAATGCTGGTGATATGTCAGCTGTGATGCCAGCAGTATAATGCTGACAGAAAATCAAATAAAAAGGTGAAAGGCAACTTAACACTTCTTTAAACATGACTTGATGATTTAATCACAGTAAGTATATACACTTTACGACAGAAAAATGGTCTGCTCAAGTGGAAAGTAAGAAAGTCAGTGCACCTTCTTGGAAGATATGAGGTTAAATTATCTTTTCCTGAATTGCAGTGCAAACAGCAGAGCACTATCTACAAACTACTAAATGTGCAATGAGAAGCTATGTAAAGTCTATAAGTACAGAGGAATTTTTGGCAATGGAGAGATACATGCAGTATGGGGATGGAAGAGAGAGACCCCAGTGTGTTAGGATAAATATGTAAATGGTATACACTCGGTGCTCAAAGGAAAGTGTATGTGCAGTTCAGTTCTGATATCTGAGTGGGACTTAAACTAAATGTTATCCTGAAGCTTGTTCCAGGACCTGACAACAGGATGGGGAGCAATGCATCACCATGGTGGTTAGGAAACAGCGCATCACTGTGACCATTGTTACTTCTCATTTTCCTTATGTATTTTCTAAGTAAAAATTGCCTTTGAAGGCATTCCATCAGTAATATGTGATTGTTTAGATGAAATGCCCTAGGCATTTTTTTTCATGAAACTAAGAAACTCAATGAAAATCAGTACTAAGGGGACTTTTTTCTACAGCATCTGCTTATAACTATTTAAACGTGGTACTGGCCAAAATTTTTACCTGCATTTCAAAACTGAAAGATTAAAGTTACCAAAAAGATCTTAATGGTAATTTTCTGTTTTGTATACTGAAATAAACCTGAGGTGCAACAATCAGGAGAAAATTTAAAAAATATGATACTACATGAAGGTCCTTCTATCTCACTTCTCCTGATGTAAGTACATTATCTTGGATAAATGTAAGCATTTCTGGGGGTCTCAGTTGTGCTGCTCTGCTCACACTTACCAGTATTTTTTTGTATGGAAAGTCTTTAAGATGCCTGTGTTATGAAGAGTCAAAAACCACTGGAAACCCTTTGTGAGGAGCTTCAATATATCCAAATTCCATTTCATCCTCATAATAACAATAAAAGCAACATTAAGGTGATTGCGTACTCCAAGTATCTATACTAATACACTACTTTTAACCATGTCATACCAAAAGCACATATCTAACGAAATAGCAAGGGTCATACTCTTTCAGATACATTGCTGAGATTTCATTTAAGAACCTCCTCAGTTTGCTCCGGCTGTTTTGTAGCAAAAGTGACACATTTTCACAATGATATTGTAGTTTTCCTATATTTGAATTCACTTGTTTATTCATTTTATATAATTAACTATCATTTAAAGATATATGTTATATATGCAATCATCTTCAGTTTCTCTTGAACAGCTCGTATAATGCTAAATCTCAGTAAGTATGGACAAAAGTAAAAATAAAATCATGAACAAATGCCCCATACTGAGGGAACTTGATAGGTTTATAGGTAGTTATTAAGTCTGCAGCTAAAGTGATCTTTGAGAAGCTTAGCCAAGTAACTCATCAAAATTCTCATACATTAGCAGCTCTAATGAACAGGACATTTGCCACATAATCAAGGGGCAAATTTGTGATTGCCCATCTACTTACTGCGTCTACATTTAAAAATTGCCAAGATAAGTCTCTGCTTGATTTTCAGAGAGAGTCTGTTCTAAAAACTGGTGATGCACTACATCAGAAGGTGCTCTTAATGTGTTGATGGACAGACCTGTTGGTAGGTTATTTGGCACCCTGGGCAGCCCTCAGACTGATGTTCTCCTCAGCCTAATCAAACTAATGCAGCTGTTGAAATAAATACTGGCATTTCACTCTTCAGCAATGCTAACTATGTCCCCTGACAGTTTACTCCCAGGGCACCCACCTCCACTCTAACTGCAGTACTGGTGATAGAATTTAAGGCTTTTGGTGCAGCAGTATTGTGGTTCTATGGAGGGAAAGGAGCTCAGAAGTGACATTTTTCACAACATGAAAAGCCAGGCAGAGATTTACACTCTAAGTCTATAATTAGCAGAGCATAAAGGAAAGGGTTTTAATCTGTCTGGGTAGTTTAAGGTAGGTTACTTCTTCAATTTTCTTAGTTATGAATCTTTGTGATGCTTTAAGCTGGACTAGATGTTTAGAGGGGTCTACCTGTTCAAATTTACACTTTACTAAAACCGAATCCAATGAGACCAGTATGTTGAAAACTCATTTTTTCAAAATTCCACTTTACCAACACTCAAAATATCAGGAAAAACAAGGGTTGAAATGAAGTATCACTTCCAAAACCATTTCCTCTCTTCCAGAGTGAATTATTTAGAACTGTGTTTGTTTCCTAACCTGCAATGAAAAGTGCAAAATGTATTACATTCTCTTTTAGTGATTAAACCTATTTCAACAAAAGAGCAACTGTGGATGTTATGCAGCACTCTGAGCTTCTGAATACAGATTGCGGTACAGTGAAGATAGTGAAATTTACCCTTTTCCCCCACTGTAATGTGATCTCGGAGTTGGTATATATAATTTTCAGGGGGCGTGAAGGGTGCAGGGGGCTTGCCCCCTGCAAAAATGTAAAAACAGGTAAGTTTTTAAGTTCAAATGTTATTTAATTTGTGTAGTTGTTTTTTGTTGAAATAAGTTTCGGCATACTAACATTTAGTTGTAATGGCTCTTTGGTGTTTTCGTCTTGGTGCTTTTAGTTTTGGTAATGTGTAAGTTCGGTAATTAGAAGAAGGCCCATTTAGAGAGGTATATAATGAGTGGGGCATTTATTCAATGAAAGGTCTAATGAGGGATTCATGTAGTGGAACCATGACTTCTGTGGACCAAAAAAAATGCCCCAGAGATTAAATCTTCTAAGTAGATTAACTTCCTAACAACAAAGACATGGTGGTCAAAAGTTATCTTTTTGTTAATATATATACCTAGATCTCTATAGGGATAGCATGAATTAAGGATACTTGATTTCCTGAAAATAACAGCACTTCATTTTTTGCGTTTTTTTATTTCTCCAAACTTTTAGGGCTTTTAATACATTAGTGGGAGTGGACTACATTTGTAATCATTATCATCATCAACCCCCCCCTTTTTTACCCATTTTCTACATGGGGTCAGGGTGTTATGTCAACTGTCACCACTTCTTTCAGTTCAATGCCACTTTTCTACCTTGTTCAACACTCATGCTTGACTGCCGCAGGTCTTCTATCACACAACCTATGCACCTCTTTGCTGGATGCCCTCATTTCCTCTTGCCTTCTTCTTGCTCTACTTTTTTGCACATTTGCCCAAACCACTGTAATCTATTCTCTTTGACCATTTATGCAATTGGAGCTTTGTCTTCTGCTCTGATGTCCTCATTTCATCATCTGTCTCACAGTATGCATCATACCACCCATCTTAGGTACTTCATCTCCATTACCTCTAGCTTCCTCAACTACTCTGCCTGTACTGTCCAGGTTTCTGTACCATACAGTAGTACTGGCAACACCACTGTTTTGTACACCTTACTTTTCAGCTTCTTTAGCATTCTTCTGTCATACAATACCCCTGACACTATGTACTAACTTGCTTTGACCTCCTCATTCAGACTTCCTTTCTGCTGAACCATCCCTCCCAGATACTTGAAGCTGTTAACCTGTTCCACTACTTTCTCTTCTATCTCAATTCTCAACTTCTTCCCCTTTCTCAAACTTGCTGCCATTACAACTGTCTTATCCGTGCTCAGTGGACTCCATTTGTTAATCAGGGTACAATTAAAGATCATGAACTTAGTATTGCTTCAATCGTTGATGTTTTCCAAGAGGGTCTTCGCAGCATAAGTTATGTAGCCACTGTTGCCTCCTCCAGTATTTTGTATAGAGTTACTGGTATCGACAACATATGCAAGTATGCTTGGAAATTCTGTTTAGTTATCCCAGCTGCTTCTATTACTGCAATCAGGAGTTGGTCTAATCAAGCCTTGAGGGAGTATCGGAGTTAACAATAGCTCCAAATTTGAAGTCATCAATAAGGTTGGCCAACCGCAGTCCTTTGACCTAAGAAGTAAAATACCAAAGAGAGGAGGACCTCAGACTGAGCCCTGCAAGCCAAACTTGTGTGTTTTTTTTTTGGATGGAATAAATTAATCCAAATTTTACTATGTGGACTCTCTTAGGAAACCATTTAGCAATTGAAGAATAGCATAAGGCTTTTTGTTTATTTTGATGAGTTTATTTATAGTACCTGCATGACGAATGGTATGACGGACTTGGCAAAATCCAGATATATAGTGTAGACAGTCTGAATCTCAGCCAGGGCTTCAGTAACTCTTTTGAAATCTACTAGACTGAGTAGATAGAATTTGCCTTTCACAAATACAAATTGTTCTAGATCCAGGGTCTAAAGGTTGCCTACATCATTTATGAGATCTTTGCAGGTGCACTCTATGATCTCATAAATGATGCTGGTGAGGCTTATAGGTTTATAAAACACAAAGAAGCTAGAGGTCTTAAAATGTCGCTGATAAGTTGAGTCACAATAATTCCCAAAAAATTGTAAAATCAAGGCAGTGTTCCAAAGCAACAAACCTTTGTCACAGACAAGCGATCCTCAGTAACAAAAAAATCAGAAATATTTTACAAAGTTAAACATATCAACTTTTACCAGGTGTGGAAAATATCCAAAACATTTAATTTTAATCCAGCCTATTCAAGGCAAAGAATATAAACAGGACTGTAAAATGTGCACTTTAGAATGGCAAGTACCATCCCCACACAATACTACTAATTAGGTTGAACTAAATCCTAGTTAAGGAAAACACTACCTATCTATTTGCAACACATGTTCCCAAATCAGGTATAAAGAAAAGCATATAATACAAATAAATAACAAATAAAAAAAGACACTTTTAACTAAAATCGCTTTTGGCTAACTAATGCAGTAAAGCCTTCCTCAGGTTTGTGACAAGAACTAAGATCATAAACATAGGTAGATAAGTAAACTAGATAGATAAGAAAAAAACACAGTTACCTAATCATAAATATAATCTAACTAGAACACTATAAATATAAATATATGTCTGTCTAATAATATCTAATATGTATAAGTGTGCATAAAACTAAGTTACTTATAGCTCAGAAAAAATATTTCAGAAAAATTATTTCTGAAAAAAATATTTTATCACCTACACAGAAAAAAATGTCATGACAGTTTTTATGTTTATAGCCCCAAAAAGAATGTAAATTCAATGAAAACCCATAGAAAAACACACAAAAATATAGAAATATAGAAAACAGTGGATGAAGTAAACTAAGTATTGTATAAAAGTATGCAGGTATGTGCATGAGTGCATCCATATGTTAGATGGAGGAATTATAACAATATTTCATGGTAACAGCGGCATGACAAAATTGTGTTTTGAATGTACCATTTAAATCTCTGGTGTGATGCAAGAGTGTAATAAATGTAATCAAAGCAGAATTGAGGTTAAAGTAACTAAATATATATTCATTTACACATATACAATAACATCATTTTATTATTATTAGTAGTAGTATGCTTTGATAACTTTAGTACATAAAAATATTTCCTCAAAAATTCCTTAAAAAAACTTTACAGATTATATGGCAGCTTACTTAAATTCAGCACGTAATAGTAAAGTCCTGGTTTTCCGAATGCATTTAATTTCAACTGCCAGCATAATTCTTTTTTCTCCAAAACACCATTGATGAACCCTTCAAACTCATCTATCTCCACACAGTCCAGAATGTTAAATTTAAAACCAAAATATCTGGGGTGTTCTAAAAAGTGTTTGGATAAGGCTTTCTTCTGGCATTTACATCTGATGTCAGAAAGATGACATGAGATCCTCCTTTTTGGTTTATTTATAGTCTTACCCACATAAAATGCAGGACAGTCATGACACATGGCCCTATATACAACCTTTTCAGTATTACAGTTACCACCTGCAAATGAGTTGCACTCCATCAAGTACTGACAGAAAGTGCAGTTAGGTAGTCCACAGATTTTAGTGCTCATGTCATCCTGGTGGTCCGTATTTCTCTTTTTCTTTCCCACATAGTTATGCATGCTTCTGCTGTTTTTATATACAAAAGTCAGGTGTTCTAAAACCTTTACAAGCTGTTGGTTATCAGTGAAGATGACCCAGTTCTCCTTTATAAGGCTTTAATTGTACTTAAATCGCAGGTGTAAGTAAGAATGCAACTGTCCTTACTTTTCTCTTCTTTGGGGGTTAAGGTGGCCTTGTTACATAATTCTATTAAAATGCCTATTCCACATAGGGTCGTTGTTAATTTCAGAATCTCTAATGGGATCCAGGATCATATGTAACATGTTTGATTCATATCCCCTGGTTAAGAAATCATTTTCAAGATCATTCATATTTTTGAGAAAAGGGGCCAAATCTGTGGTAATGCATTCTGATCTGTATTCTTGTGATTTTATTAGACTGTGCTTAGTTTTTACTGGATGCATACTGTCTCTATGAAGTAAGTAGTTCACTCTTGTTGGTTTCCTGTATAATTTACTAATTAATTTTCCTCTGTCTTTATCAATGGTGACACTCATATTAAGGAACTGCACTGCCTCAGAGCTGATGGAAGTGGTAAATTTCAGGAAGGAGGTGGAGTTACTGATGTAATGGATAAACTCAGCGAGTTGAGATTTCTCTCCTTGCCAGACTATGAATACATCATCAATAAAATTGAAGTAGCTGAACATAAATCTTCTATATTCACTTTTCAGTACAAATTTCTCCTCCCATTTGCTTAAGGCTACATTCACCAGGCTAAGTGCCTTAGCTCTACCCATGGCTATCCCCCTCTTCTGTTTGTAAGCCTAGCCATTTAAACTGAAAAAATGTAACACAATGTCAGGTTTATTAGCTTTCCCAAGCATTTAGTGTGCCCTTGTGTAGCACTGTTATTTCTGCTATAAGCTTCTGTAGCTGCTTCAAATACAGTACGTGTGGTAACACAGTGCGTGGGGCTTCAGTGTCAATAGTTACCAATATGATTTTTTCATTCACAAACACTTCTTTTATTTTTCTCAAAAAATCAAGTGAATCTAACATAAAAGATGAGTTCCTTTCAGCAAGAGGCTGTAGAATAAAATCTAAGTATATGACAGTGGCTTCTGATATGGAACCTCCACTTGCAATAGTAGGCCTGTAAGGTGGATCTTCCCTATTCTTATGGGGTTTGGCAATCCTGAAAAAACAAGGTAACGGGGTGAGGAGTGTTCAAATGCTCAAAATAGTTTTCACTAATAAGTTTTTCAGTAAGCATTGTGGTTATCTTTCCATTCTATATATGCAGTTTTAACCTCCTCAAAGGAATGCTTAGAATAAAATTCAGTTGTGTTCAACATGTTCTCTATTTTCATCATATAATTGACAGTATCTGTAACCAGTATGCCCCCCCCTCCCCACCCTTGTCAGTCTTCATAACACATCTAGTTCTCTCACTGCTCAAATTCTTAAGTGCTAATATCTCATCCTTTGAAATATTATAAAACTTACATTTTGGTGTTTTTTGAGAGTTTTTTTTTTATGTCAAGCTCGCATTTTGTGTCGAAGGCTGCAAATGTGGGATGCAGTGGGGGCAAAAACTACTTGGTCTTTTAATTTTTTCGTCTTTAGGTTTATCTTCCTCCGTGTAATTTTTCTCATGAAAGACAAGCCCCTCACATACATTTTTAAATCAATGATGGTCAATGTCTCATCGGTCTTTCCCTGTGGTATGAATGTAAGATCTCTGTTAAGCACTTTTTCTTCACATGCTGTAAGTGGTTTCTTCAAATGATTCCAGAACCTGGGGATTAATTCCATCTGCAGGCTCATGACACTGATGGGTAGAAGTTGTTTCCCCAGGTACTTCAACTCTCTCACCTCTGTCCACTGCCTCCTGCTCCAGTTGTTTTGGTCCTCCCTCTATGAGTTCAAATGGTAGTTCACTTCTTCCTCTGGAACCTTGGTTGGCTGTATCTCTGGTTGTAGTTGTAGTTGTAATTGTTGTGATGATAATTCCTGTTCATGTGTACTGGGCTCTGGTGATATGAACTCTGGAAGTTACATTGAGGCTGGGTAGTATCCTGGTGTCTTCTCATGTCTGTCTGTGGGGTCTGATGGATACTGGGATGTCATTGGTTGGTCCTCCATTAGTCTGTCCCTCAATTCTCTGTCTGGTCCTGTGGGTGTGTCCACATTGTGAAAAACCTGTTCATTCCTACCACCAGTATTACCAGCCTGAACATTTGGATTGTTGTTGTCAATATTATTGTCAATGTAATTACTGTTGACATTACTGGCTTCATAAATATTATTCTTATTAATAACATTGTTATCAGTAGTAGTAGTATAGGTATTATTGGTGATATCTGAAGGTGTCTGTGTTACCCTGTTGCTGGCTGTCCTATTAAAATGTCTCCTGTTCTGCCAAAAAGTAAAAGAAGTGTATGTGAATGAACAAAGCATATTGGTAACTACTGATGTTGAAGTCCTGTACACTGTGTTACCACATATGTACTGTACTGAAGCAGCCACAGAGGCTTATAGCAGAAATAACAATGCTACACAAGGACAAACGGAATGCCTGGGATTTTCAGTTTCAATGGCCAGGCTTACAGATGAGGGTAATAGCTATGGGTGTGGCTAAGGCCCCTAGCCTGGCCAATATAGCCTTAGGCAAATGCAAGGAGGAATATGTACTTCAAAATGAATACAGGAGATTTATGACCAGCTACCATTGCTTTATGGACAATTTATCCATATTCTGGCAAGGTGAAAAATCTAAACTCACCGAGTTTATCCATTACATCAGTAACTCATCCTTCCTGAAATTTACCACTTCCATCAGCTCTGATTCAGTGCAGTTCCTTGATATGACTGTCACCATTGATAAAGACAGAGGAAAATTAATTAGTAACTTATACAGGAAACCAACAAGAGTGAACTACTTACTTCACAGAGAAAGTATGCATCCAGAAAAAAACTAAGCACAATGTAATAACAAGTCTACAGACTAGCACACATTACCACAGATTTGGCCCCTTTTCTCAAAAAATATGAATGATCTCAAAAATGATTTCTTAACCAGAGAATATGAATCAAACATGTTACATATGATCCTGGATCCCATTAGAAATTCTAAAATTAACAATGACCCTATGTGGAATAGGCCTTTTAATAGAATTATTCACCCAAAAGAAGAAAAAAGTAAGGACAGTTGCATTATTACTTATACCTGTGATTTTAATACAATTAAAGCCTTATTAAGGAGAAGTGGGCAATCCTCACTGACAATCAGCAGCTTGTAAGGTTTTTAGGAGAATTCCCTACTTTTGTATATAAAAATAGCAGAAGCATATGTAACTATGTGAAAAAGAAAAAAGAGAAATACGGATCACCAGGATGACATGAGCACTAAAACCTGTGGACCACCTGATTGCACTTTCTGTCAGTACTTGGAGTGCAACTCATTTGAGTGCCCCTATCGTAAACAAGATGGTGAAAACTTCAGCAGGTGGTAACTGTAATACCGAAAAAGTTGTACATAGGGCCATGTGTAATGACTGCCCTGCATTTTATGTGGGAATACTATGAATAAACTAAAAAGGAGGATCTCAGGTCATCTTTCTGACATTGGATGTTAATGCCAGAAGAATGCCTTATCCAAATACTTATTAGGACACCCCAGACTTTTTGGGTTTAAATTTATCATTCTGGACTGCGTGGAGATGGATGAGCTTAAAGGGGACATCAATGGTGTCTTGCAGAAAAAAAAATTATGTTGGCAGCTGAAATTAAATGTATTCAGAAATCCAGGACTTTAATATTGCTCTATTAAGAGCATATTGAATTTATGTAAGCTGCCACATAATCTGTAAGGGTTTTTTAGAGAACTTTTGAGGAAATATTTTTTTAAAAATGATGTGTAGTATATGTTTAAATGTACAAAGGTTTAGTTACTTTAACCTCAATTCTGCTCTGATTACATTTAATAAACTCTTGCATCACATCAGAGATTAAACGGTAAATTCAAAACACATTTTTTCATGCAGCTCTTACCATGAAATATTGGTATAATTCCTCCACCTAACATACAGATGCACGTTTATGCATACTCATGTACACACCTGCACACTTTTATACATTACTAGTTTACTTCATCCACTGTTTTCTATATTTCTATATTTTTGTATGTTTTTTCTACAGGTTTTCATTGAATGTACATGTTTTTTGGGGCTGTAAACACAAAAACTGTCATGATAGGTTTTCTGACCTGAAGATAAAATATTTTTATGCACACTCATACATATTAGATATTATTAGACAGATATATATTTATATTTATAGTGTTCTAGTTAGATTATGTTTATGATTATGTAACTATGTGTTTTTTTCTTATCTAGTTTACTTATCTACCTAGGTTTATGATTTTAGTTATTGTCACACACCTGATGAAGGCTTTATTGCATTAGTTAACTGAAAGTCTCCCCGGGATTCATGAAGCTCGGCACAAGGCCGGCATAAGGCTTGCGCCGGCCGTGCGGCGTATATATGGAATAGTTGCGCCATATGCATATTAATGAAGGCACGCAGCTGCCACAGCCACGTGCATAGGAAACGTGCGCGAGTGCATGGGGCGTAACGAAGTTGCGCATGGAGGCGTGTCAATGTCGGCTTTCGATGAGCAACCTAAACTGCTGAATATTATATTCCACCTGCAATAGTAATCACACCTATCAGTGTCCGTGGATACCGAAACGTATGCAAAGCATGCAAGATAGTCCCTGCGAACAGAAAATGAAGAAGCAAACACAAATGCACGTTAGGGAATAACAGGTCCCTACCCTTGAACAAATGACATGAAAACCGTGTGCCTGTAGTCCAACGTAGTGTTGATAGCTATACCATGTGGAAGTGAAACGTATCATATGTTAGCACGCTGCCAGTAGGTACATCCAGCCCAATGGAGAGGGTCACCAGCTGACCCATAACATGAGGGAGGGAACATAGCTGTGCAGATGTGTCCATAACAAAATACACGAGGAGAAATGTAGATATATGTAGTGACCGTATGTCCGAATAATATATCTCACAAGGCATGTAATAGTCACATACAAAAGGTATGTCCGTATTTCACATACCAAATGTGATAGGAAATAGCTTACGCATGTAAACGAAACAGAAGGAGCATATAAACAGCTATAACAATAAGGACACGTGTAGGCCGAAAGGAACAGTATGATCCATACCGTCGACTAAGATTACCACCTGTCCCACTTTGCAAGCGACAGTCCCTCTGTGGGCAGATGTGTCCTGACACAAACTTGTAAAAATGGCAAATGTCCAGAGAATATAGGACATAATTATTCTGTAGACGTCATGTAATAGTTACATTAAACATTTTTCACTGAACGTATATTACATAAATGTCATAAGAAACAGAATAAGACACCGAAATGCTACAAGAATAAGCTTAGATATAGGCAAGAATTGTAAGTTCTATCTGCCGAACTGACCGCGGATATGTGTCGGTCTGTAAAACATGCTGTGTTCACTGCAAATGTCACACTGTGGCCAATTGAAAAGGTGGAAACACAACCGTCGACTGTGGGGAGGCATTGTCCACAACAGTCGGACATGTGTAAGGAATAGCTTGGACATAGGAAAAGGTGCCATCCTACCAATGAGTACAACAGGCTGGCAAAATCCGGAAGTCAGCGGTATAACCCGAATGTGTATGTGACATAGTCGAACGGGTAGTACCCGGATATACCAACCAGTAATGAAAGTGAAGTATGGGCGTGTACTATGTGCGTGAGATATAGCATGTGGAAAGCAAACATGGCAGGGTAGTCCACACAACCATAAGGGTACCAAACACATGTAGGGTAGTCAATGTGTTACTCTGGCCGTGTCATGGGCCAACAACCAAAGTAGTGCTCTATGGGGTGTGATGAATTCGCGTGTGAGGGGTGGGTGGTTAATGGTAAAATTCTCAAAGGCAATACTGTGTCATATGCAGAAAAGGTGAACCAGAGGTGTACGAGGGGGCAGCGGGTGAAGTGGAAAGAAACACAACCACATGTAGAAACAGCTGCAAGACAAGCAGACAGGCCATAGTGTAGAACACAATCCCACAAACATATGAATATGGAAATGTGCGAGACAAATGTATAGATATGTCACTGTCACGTACTCACAGATGGGTCCTGAATGAACTGGCCATAACAAACGCAACACACCAGGATGCATAATGGCCTACCCAGCATACCCCCCACACCACACAACCTGCCTCCATACCAGAACGTCCACCAAATCCAGCCGTACTTGGTCCACTGGCTTGTTGCAGACACAGCTACACAGTGTGACTCCTATGCATATGTAGTAGGTATTGTCACCCCAGGCAGTGTCAGAATTGCAAACCATGTATCCCCTGCATGTAAAACCCCCTGCACATTTTCGTAAAGCCACAAATATCTTCGGTATCTGACTTGTTTTGGTCCTGTCCAATTTTTGGGATATCCCTCATGGGATAACCAACCTGTGTAAATAGTAGAATGGGTATGACGACATGATGTCCAATCCTGTAGATATCTGGACACAAGTCAGAACGTGCAGTGGAGGTCCATGACACTGTCCAGCCCTAAGTGGGCATGCATAACCTACTACCCAGGATAAAACACCTTCCCATGACGCACGTGTCCCGACATGAATAGGAGGGAGAATATAATGCACACATTTGCATAGTGGCAAATGACATGAGGGTGAGGAAGACACTGACGTAAACAGGTCAACCCTGATCAAGTGTGAGGGACACTGACTGTGTGCAGGCATGGCCGACCATACCTGTCAACCTGTGTAAGCAAGATATCTGGACAGAGCCGTGAATACAAGTAAGACAAAGGTCCAAAAACAGGGACAATTTGTAAAGATAGCTGTTAGAAACATAGAAATATGATAGAATAACAGTTTGCACATTGGCATTAATGTCCGGAGTATGAAGTCTGAAACCCAACTGTGTGTCAGCATGTTCCAACTGCAGTCTTTAACGCTGAGCTACTGCTGTGCCAGAACACAACAGCGTATTACAGAGGTCCATACCATACCACTCAACTGTCCAGATATTCGCAGAATGACTAGGGTTACCACCTATCCCACTTTGCGAGTAACAGTCCCTCTTTAGGCAGTTGTGTCCTGTGAAAAAAATCAAGACATAGCAAATGTCCTGAGAGTTTAGGACAAAATTATTTCCTAAGTTTCTTTAATAGTTGCATAAAACAGTTATTTTATATATGAAACTTCTATATGTTATGTGAAGTAGCATAAGCAATTCAAATGTTATTAGAATAAGCTTTTATTTGTGCAAAAAAGGTCAAGTTCTGTACTATGCATGGCTGTAGGTATGTTTTGTCCTGGAAAATCTGACATTTCTACAGAACATGTCCCACTTTGGGCATTTGAAAAGGTGGCAACCCTAAGAATGACCAGAGGTTTGCCTCATATTGTTGTTGTGTGCCTCCGACAATCTGCACCAGTCTGGTAAATAGCTGAGGATTGACGTCACTAAATAATGAGAAATATCCTTAACTTAAGACTCCACGTCCTTCAGAAAAGTCATGCTAATGCAAAACCTAGTATTCTATCAATGTTCTAAGCTTGTAAGAGCAATCGTTAAAATGTCTCCCTATTTGTCCCCCCATCGTGTAGGTTTTGCGCAGATTTGGTGCTCTAAGAGGTTGAGAGGTATGGTCCGTACATATTTACAGTAACAACCCTTCACATTTGTGTAATGTACAACTGCATACCTGTAGTCACTTCATGTCCAAAATAATAATCCAGAATGACTGTATACAGGTAATAGTCAAATGTGAATGGGAACACCCCTCACCGTGGAGTATGGACTGTAACAACCCCACCCATAATATGTATTGCCAACAGAATAAGCTGCTGACAGGTGCCCAAAAACTTCATAATAGGGAGAAACTCCCTGTCCATATGCTTCGTCTGACATTTGAACTCAGCCAGGGAAGTTCCGTTCACCAGGCAGACAAGCCTAAACCCAGATCACTACATGAACACCCTGACAATCAAAGACCTGTATGTGCCAGGACTATATGCCTTGGTGTTCTGCATATCCTTGGAGTGATTAACACTGCAGCTGAGGTCCACAGCAGTAGGCAATAGGGAATGTGTAATATGTAGTACCGCGTTTTTCCCAGCAGGAGAATGGATGCCTGTGTTGTAGGTGAAGCGGTGAGGCATATGTTGATGTAGCTAAGTACTATGGGTATGCATATCAATGAGGGAGAACACCAATAGAATAGTGGTTCGGCATCCAGCCAACGTGAATGCAGTCCCGGTTGACCTACGACCACTGCACATATAACTTGAAAGTGTAATGAATGCGTTCGTGCTGTACACACATTTAAATATGTAAAGGTGAACGTGTGTTTCGCAACAGTCCATAAACCGGAATACAGATATGTAACTGTTACGGTCAGAATTATGAAAGTCCATGTAAGCACAAATATCTATGAAACATATGTAACCCACAATAAGGATATGCAAGTGCGCCTGCGCGTGTGTAATCCGCTCACAGCATAGCAAATGAATGCTGTTTTCTCCACGTTCTATGTACATGGCTCATACCTGTTAACCCCGAAAATGTATGAAACCGGACAAAGCCATGAAAACAACTGGTACAAATAGGGACAATCCCCAGATATTGCCCTAACAAACATAGAAAGTAGATAGAATAACAGGTGTGTCACTAGCATGGATTCTCTGAAGGGTATGAAGTCATAACCTGAAATGTTTGTCATTATTTACCAACATCAGTCTTTAATGATATGCCACTAAATTGCCAGATAGACACAAGGTTATGAAAAACAGACCAAAGATAAGAGGCAAACAGCTGTACATGCAGCGAAAATCTGTACAGTTGAAAGGTATGATATGGATATATATATATACACATATATCCACAGACTTAAACCAAAGCAAATTATGAAATGAGGAATGTACAGACATATGTATATATGTACATATATATATATCTATACACACACGGAACATGAATAGATATATACACAACAAACATACGTCTCTGTGCATATAACACATTTACATAATAGGTCATGGTATAGCTATTATGGACAGAGAGACAGACATGCATGAAAGGTGAATACACTGCTGCTTTCCAAACCATTGCCCCGAAAGTACCAGTGTGACAGGGCCTGCAAGTTCTACACGTTAAACATGAATATAGGTGTCCTTTGCAGGACCCCAAAAATTGATCCTGTACAAAGTACGAACCGTCATTGATGCAAAAGACGTCACAGCTGCAACTACGATATAGCTGTACGTGCAACAGTAGCAGGTGCAAGGGTAATAACAAATGGGTCGATAGAATGTATGACGTACAACCTGATATCCAGAGCATGGGGAGTGCTCAGAAGTGTCTTCACACTTTATTATCGCTCACATTAAACATGTCTAATGGGTACTGTGGAGGGGTGTCAGGTATGGGAATCATGGGTATGCAGAAATGAGCCTAGGTGTTGGTTGGCACAGATCTATTAGGTACGCCCCATGGGAGTGATCAATATACCTATGTGGGTATAGCACATGCCTATATTCTCCAAAATGGTGAAACCCATCTACTGGATATTGTGTAAACCATTGGGGGAAGACGTAGGGACCTATATCAGTGTCATGTAGGCGATTATCATGGATGGACATGCGTACGACCAAGATGGTAACCATACCTGCCAAACTTTCAGAATAAGACAGCTGGACTAAGGCATAGTACATGAAATACAAATAGGGACTATATTAAATATACCCCAGACAAAGTCAGAACGTTGATAGAATAATGGCGTAGTCAGGAATATGAATGTTATGAGAGTTAGTAATCATGAAATAGAAATGTCAGTCATTATTACCTAACCGCACAGTCCGTCATGCCTTACCAGCAATCTACCAGAAAGGCACATTATTATGACAAATGTAACAGAATCATAGGTCAAACCTCGGGGCGTTTACCCATAATGTGTACAGGTGAGAGGTATGAAGGTAACCCGTCCTAAATAAATGTACAGAACTAGTGATACTAGGTAGACAGGTGAGACGAAAGACGTCAGGACAAATGACAAAACATGTACAAGTCAAAAGCATGTATTTCCACAAATGTGAATGACAACGTATGCCCTGTGAAAGTCAATGTGGAAGGTTAATAGACTCAAAAGACATGTGTCCCTCAGGGTGTCATGCAGTGTCACCGATAAAATGTCCAGTCCCCTATACTCGTACATGAGCTCTGCCACTGACGGAAAGCACAAATACTGGCGTACACATAAGGTACATGATAGAATAATTAGTGTGGATAAGCACCTGTTGGCCTGTGTGAGGAATATAACCCTCTGGGTGGGTGTGTCCTGCAATAGGAATGTAATGGCATCTGGCCTGTGATGGCGCCATATATTGTGTGTATTGGTGTAAGAAAACTGATATCCTGTATCAGAAACATACCTCGCAACTGTACAGAGTCGCGCAGAATGTGCAGATGTTTGCCTCATATGTTTGGTGTGTTCCTCTTACAATCTGTACTTATCTGGCAAATACCGGAGAACTGAAGTCATTAAATAATGACAAACATTTGAGTTTAAGACCCCAAATCGTTCAGAAAAGTCATACTAATGCAAAACCTATTATACTGTCAACTATCTACGTTTGTAAGAGCAATATTTAAAATCTGTCCCTATTTGTCCCCCCATCATGTTCGGCTTTGTACAGATGTTTTGCTCTAGGAGGTTGAGAGGTATGATCAGAAACAGATACATGTCTGAAGAAACAGCATTATCGACTGCAAGATAACTCAGAAGGTATGAAAAGCGCTGCAGTAGGAAGTTCAGTATTGGCCGCAGGTATGTGATGACATGTCAAATGACACAGCAGTCTACATGAAGTACCTATAGGGTTGTCACCTTTACCAGTGATGATAGTGGGACATACCCATAGCCATGCATACACCACAAATAGACAAAGCACACAGCAAAGCCTAGGCCATGATACACAAAGCCTCCGGCGTGTATGAGTTGAGTGAGAGTACAGCAAGGAAAGATGACTGCCAGGCTATTCAGCAAACACCCGTAGGGGCGTGCAAGACCGCCCGTAACATGAACATTGCACGGACAATGTTGGGATTTGCAACATACCCCATTTGTATGTGAAAGCTATGCAAATGATGCAAATACACGATACATGAAACAGTAAGCTGTCCGTGCAAGAGCAGAGTTATGTGCAGAAATGTACCTGGATATTAGGCGACTAACGTTCTGCACATTGCTAAACAGAGCAATGACAGCTGCAAATACAGTATGAATACAGTCGAAGAAGCATGCCAATGTCCAAGTCCAAGACCAGTGGCAGCTTTGTCCATTGGATATCAATAAAACAGTAGTTGTCCTCCCCCGATCTCCGGTGTGAAAGCGTAGCGCAGAGCCACGAGAACGCACTGCGCTTCAAAACAAGTCATATATGTATAATATACATACAAAATGTAGGTTTAGTTAGATGTTAGTATGCCATGCAGATGAATAGCAAGCTGGAGACAACATGGCTACTGCGTACTGGTTGTTATGTGTGGAAGCACTTTGTCAGAGATGTAACGAAGCATTTGTAGGTAATCTGATGCAAGTGAGGCTGAGGATAGTGAATCACAACATGTCATGCCATATGGGCCAAGCCTCTACAGTGTAGTGTAGGATAAGGGGACTATTAGAGTAGAAGATAGGTGACAACATGAGTGTGTATGTATAAAACACTGTAATCTCACCGGAGCAGTGTCACATGTTTGCTGCCAGTACTCAGTGGAAGAGGCGTGTTATGAGCTATCCTAGGGAACGTCAGGAGACTGACGGTGTATGCCATGGATACCACCGATGTGACCTGTAAATGTGCCCACAGTGTGTCTGCGCCCATGTGCCAGTAAGCCTGAGTAAGCATGTGTGCACGCTGTTAGCCAGTGTGCGCGTGTGGAAGAATGAGTAAGCTTGTGTACGAATGGTGAAGCCCATGTAATGTTGTGTATGCCAGTGTATGCATTTGTAAGCATGTATACATGTGTACTACACACATCACACATGTACTGCACACTCAGACACACATGCGGCCAATACTACACACATCAGTGAAATGGCACATGGATGGAGAATGCATCATCAGAATTAACAGTGCTGTAAACTATGCTACATTGATGGTCATAGCTGCAATGCATCATGCCTGCTGATATACACCTGGAAGTAACACACTGTGTGTTAACAGCATGCTAACATCAATACAATGGAATAAAGCCACCGTGTGCATCAGCACCAGGTTAGTCTGATCCTGCATCAATGTTACACATCACAGGTGGTGGCACAGGTGACATCATATGCACAGGGTGTGGTGTTACATTTCCAGAGCTGTCATTGAGCCATCCAATGTACATGTAGGTGTGTGTGTATGAGGGACAACGGTTATTGCATGGCCCAATGGTGATGCAATGGGTTTGTGTATGTGATAGCCCTAGCTGTGGTAAGTGTGTGTGTCTGCATATGCAGAGGTACAGCATGTGTCAGCCATGTACAGGAGGTTGTGGGACAGTCACAGACTGTACCTGCCAGGCTGTACAGATCACCATTACTGGCCATGGACACCCCTCCATGCATCCAACACAACCCAGTCCTGCACCTGTCAATGTATACACATACAGTCCTGGGATCTGTACCACAACCTGTGGATAAACGTGAGTCTGTAATGTTAACCTGAGTTGCATAGAATTGTCAGTTACTACATATGGATATGAGCCATACTCACCCTCCAATGTAATAACCACTGCTGACTGTTGCTGAGATGTGCATATGACCATTCAAAGGTGCTGTACTAACATTGTTTCCAATGCCCGTGTAATACCCAGCAACACAATAACCGGTCACTACACAAGTATAACCCACGATCACTACAGCACACAGTATGTGCACTATCACAGAGCCATAGCAGATGTACATACATCCAAGGTGATTACATAGATAATGCAGCACATTCAAGAGTGATAATCCCAACATACATATCTATATACAATATATATATATATATATATATATATATATATATATATATATATATATATATATATATATATATAGATAGATAGATAGATACATACACACACACAAAACACACGTGGCAGGGTTGGGAGCAAAACATAAACATAACCACTGTACCACACGACAGCATTACGCAGTTACAGAACGCACTACCATGATTAGTAGATCACAGGATTCACACAGGCATACGTCTAGCCTGCAGACAGCAGCATCAAAGGCAAAGACGCTGCACGGATGTTATGGAGAGTGAATACTGTAAAAGCAATGTACTGTTGTCATGCAGCTGGAAACACACACACACACACACACACACACACACACACACACACACACACACACATGGCAGGGCTGGGAGTCGATCATACACCTAACTACCCTATCACACTACAGCATGACGCGGTGTGAGGCATCTAAAAGCAAGACTGAGTCCCCAGGCGGACGGGAGCATGTGCGCAAACACACACACGCACACACGCGCGCACACACACACACACACACACACACACACACACACACACACACACTTGGCAGGGCTGGGAGTCAAACATACACCTAACTACCCTATCACACTTCAGCATGACGCATTTACAGAATGCGCTACCGAGATTACTAAACACAGCAGTCCCAGAGGCATATTTCTAGGTGCATGTCATCATCTGCACTGACAAGGACGCCGACAGGGATTGTATAGAGAGTGATCAGTCTGAAAGCATACAGACAAATTACTGTCCCACGGTAGACGTAGACAAACACATGGCAGTGGTGTGATTGGGGCAATGTAAGATTTACGGAGCACCACAACAACAAGACATAGAAACGGGACGCGCCACAGACAGTACACCCTTCAAGATAGTTGATCAGTGTGTACTCGGTAGGCATCCATCATGACGTTGAAAATGGACATCTGTTGCCTGGATGACCACCATGGCTATACAGGATGTCAACGGCCATGCCCATGCACAGAGGGACATTACTGGCACAAGGTGTCACTGGCCATGGCCACATGCTAAGTAATACATGTCCGTTCGGACTGTACTGTGTGTCGATCTACACAACGGCGTACTGGGCATGCTCACACACTTAGCAGTTGCAAAGGGCCATCTTGCATGCAGATGGAGTCTCAACACACAAGGGCTCAGTTTGGACTGTCATGTGTGTCCATCTACACAACAGCATACTGGGCATGCTCACACACTTAGCAGTTGCAAAGGGCCATCTTGCATGCAGATGGAGTCTAAACACGGAAGGGCACAGTAAGGTATAACTGTCCCCACACACAGGGTGGGCCATCCTGCATGCAGACGCAGTCTAAACATGGAAGGGCACAGTAAGGTATAACTGTCCCCATGCACAGGGCAGTCCCACACATGCAGTGACCAGTACACACTCAGCTGCCATCACAGCTGTCACAGGTGCAGATCACAGATGTACACACCACAGTCTACACTGTAGCCCTCGAGACATCACCATGTCATTGCTGCAACAATACACAGCCATACATTACCACAACACCATGTGACACATGACCAGTGGACTGTACAGAGGTCTACAGCAACTGTGCAGAGTACACATGTACTGACAGGGTTCCAACAGGTGTTATGCATTGCAATTATACCACTATACATGACCAGGTCAGCTCAAGACATACCAGGGCCCCGGTCTTACACAGCTGTGACAGATGAGTGTTGCTGTACACCAATGAACACACGCTTGGATATGTCATACATGTGATTGTAGTGGATGTGTGCATGGACCACACACCCAACACATATGTACATAACTTAGTCTTTGCTGTCCCCCATGCAGAACAGTGGCCTAAGCAATCATATGCACGCAAATGGAAGGTGGGTCCATGTCTGTCGAATGCTCACAGTACAGGAGGTAGCATTGTTAACGGAGGACACATTCCCTTGTAGTAGTCACCCATGACACCCATGATATCATACCACAGTCCATGTGTTATGTATGGCAACACACATGTCCACCAATAGCAATGCATACAAACATGGCTACAGGAGACACATGTAGGACCAACGACATGTACAATCTGTACTGTGCATGCAGCAACCATGCATGTGCAGTGGCCGATGTCCGTAACACAGCTGTGCCTAACTACAAACATGCAGTCGCAATGCAGCCCCATCATTGACACCTGTATATGGTGACATACAGACAGTACGGTTGGTTGTACATCATGTATGGAGGGATGTGTGTACATAAAGTGGTGATCCACCTGTGTAGATGTATGTGTGCTGGGATGGCTCACAGGTGTGTCACACACCATCCTACCATGCCATGTGCAAACAGTACACTATGTCACTGTTACTTGACGGTGATGACATAACGCATACACAGTGGTCAGGTGTTACCAACTGTATGTCACATGACACCTGTAACACTGACATCCTCCCATGTGCATATAACCACACAATTGCCAGACATAGCGTTGGTACACATACTGCAGACGCTACCACTGCATGTCTATCAAACGGCTCATCATATGGCAGGTGTATCATTCCCAGCACTGCCATGTGTGTCCGCCAGGTGACCACACATGCCACATATGGTGGGGGCTACGTCCCAGTTGTTACACATCCCTGTACACCGTTGTAGAGATCTGTACATACTGGAGTGTGGAAAGCATGATGTCGGTAGTTGTGGTGCATCACACACATCGGCTATCCATACACACATATCTGGTCACCACAGTGTGTGTGTGTATGTATGTATGTATGGCTGTCTGGTGCTTGGTGTGAGGGTGTATGCTACCATACAGTGGAAACAGGATCACTAACCCCTCATGGTGACTAAGCCCTCATGGTGATGCAGTCTACTACCCTGTTGATGCCATCGGTCCCAGCCGTACTGGCTACCTGTGCATGTCCCTTCTCTGTGCCACATCGTGTGGGTGCAAAATACTGTGAGGGTGATGACCACATAGGCAAGGGTCCACACCTCAACACTATGGGGTGTCGTTATAGTGCTGTAGACCCCATGAATGTGGCCATGTTCCTGTACTGTGACAGGGTATTACTGCTACACAGTGTGGCCTCATGCTATCAGGTGGCCTCTAACATCATCATTGGCCAGACCGCTGTGTACAACCCCTGCACCATGTCAACATACTTGTAATGTTTCCGTATGTATGTCACATCTCTGTCCGCTGTAGCCTGTTCAACTGACCACATGCTTCAGGTGCAGCATATGTGTGGACATCTGTGTCATGTTTGACTTTCCAACAGTCAGGTTGAGGGTACATTTAGCATGCTGATATTGCCATACGTGCCTGTGAGTACTCCACAGTTACACATGGGGGACTGCAAACACTGTTACCTGTAGGCACATGTGAGTACACCATAGGAGGGAACCAGGGCATCATTACCAACATGCTGTTACTGTTGTAACTGAGACACATACTGTGAACATATTACAATGCATGCTGCACCTGGACTACATGGTATGACTGGTGCATGTCAACAGTACACCACTGATGTCACATACACATCTCTCAGTATTCACACACGACCAATGCAACATACACATCCCTCAATATGCATACACAAGTAATGTTAGATACACCTCTCACTATTCTGTTCACCCTGTGCATCAGACCATTTGAGCATATCCCTGCACTCAGTATTCACACACAACCAATGCAACATACACATCCCTCAATATACATACACAAGTAATGTTAGATACACCTCTCACTATTCTGTTCACCCTGTGCTTCAGACCATTTCAGCATATCCCTGCACCGATGGTGTGGATGACAGGGATGTGGCACAGGCTTCATCATATGCACAGGGTGATACTGTTTGCCAGGGGCATAGGCTGCACCAATGGATGACATCATGTGTGTGGGTAAGGGCCGGTGATTTGAATGGACATGTCTGTTCCGTATGCATGTGGGTGTTGTGGAGCCCTACAGTTGTATTTGCTGTGTGTGTGTATGTGTGCACACAGTTCTGTCATTTGTGAGGCCTACACAAGGGTATTATGGACAGCTCCAGATTGTACAGACCAGGTTGTACAGCTCACTGTGAACGGACAGGGCCATGTGTCCTGTGCCTGCCAGGGGTTGCACGGGCACTACCAGGCAGAGGTACAGAATGGCTACTGTCCCATCGCACATGGCCACTAGAATCATGTCCCCACCGGGAATGTCCAGGGCCACGTCCACGTGGCTTGCTGTGACCTGGTGTGGACAGTGCAACACCAGTTGCACTGCTACCAGCACTATGGGAGTGGCCATGTGAGGTGGCACGCTCACATTGACCTGCAGTAGGTGGTGTAGCTGGCCTACGCCCATGTGGCCTATGCCTCACCCCTACCAGATGTTCCAGCACAGACAGCTCATGCTCGCGGATTGCCATGCCACGGTCGAGGATTCTGACCATGTCACCCAATTGCCTGTCCAGAACATCAGCAAGCTGCTGTTGAACACCTGTCAATGCCTGGATGTTGTTGTTTAGGGTACTGATAGCAGCCCTCTGCAGCCTCTGCCCTTCTCTGTTCTGCCATTCGGCACGTGCCTGTGCCGCCATTACAGTCTGGAACATGCGTCTGGTGATCCCAGCTGCTGTGCTATGTCCTGCAGGTGCATATCTGCCAGAGGTCCTCCTACGAGCAGCACCAGCCACATGCCTGTGTGGCACATCTGCAGTCAGTATACTGCCACCATGGTGTGGAGACACACCTTCTGTAGCAACCACACGTTCCTGTTCAATGCTAACAAACGCTGACTGTTCTTCCTCTATGGCCACTGTAGATGCGGTATGTGTTGGCAGCTAAACTGTGTGCGGGGAAGAGGGGGACATAGCTGGCATGGCTAACGCTAGCACAGATTCAACCCTGACATCCTGCCTGTACTTCTGCATATGTTCATCACTGCTAGCATCTGTGGGGCACTATCAGATGGACCGCAGGAGGGTAACGACTTACATCACTTGTGAATGCAAAGAAAGACTCTACATTACAATAGACACACACACACTGACACACACACACACACACACACACACACACACACTGACACACACACACACACACACACACACACACACACACACACACACACACACACACTGACACACTATGCATGTGATATGACAGATGGCATGCAGCATGCTTGCAGATACAGCTGACAGCATGCAGCTCAGACATCAACAGTATTTGTAAGCATACCCCCTGGAATGCACACGACAGCAGGCAGGTGTCATATCATTATCCATGCAATTCACACAATCATGGTATTATGCATGCATCCCCGTGATACACCATGTGGACCAGAACAGGATAACAGTACACATGGCTGACGTGACCTTGGCATGTAATCTGCTGACGTGTGCATTAACATGCAAGCATGCCCGACACAATGGTGTCCTGACACATGTACAGCATCGCACTGCGTATCACATTGCGTGTTGTCTATATGCCTCACAGATAGAATGCATGTTGAGCAAATGTGCATGGGCATGGTAGGGGACTGTGAACCATCTCCATTGCTGTACAGTGTGATATACAGACACTGTGCCATTGCATGGCATCATGAGGCGTTTATATTGCTAAACAGTGCATGTTATGTTTGCATTGCATATCCAGAACTGCATGCATACCCATGATATACCTGTGGATTGTGACTTACATGCTGAGGTGTATACACACCAAACCATGCTGTGTCACGTGACAGGTCACTGGAGGACATACAGATGACACCCCTGCACAATGACTACAGAGTGTTAGCTGCCTGGCAACCATGTCCACACATAGCGGACCTGTCATGTCACCACTTCACACATGACATTGATGTACCATGCACACAAGGTGCACATCTAACAGTGATGTCCTACGGCAGGAGGGGAAAAGTACAGTATCTGTGGCCTGGTGTCACTGTCAGTGGAATCTGTAAAGGTGACTACCATCATGCCATGACACAGACGCCATGTTCAACACATCTTATGAGGTACACATCACTGACACCATAATTCAGCTGTGCACAGGCATTTAAGATGCAGCGCATCACATCACCTGTACAATCGGGTCTAGTATGGCTGTAATTGGACCATGTGTGGACAAGTGGAACAAGGTGTATCCACATCCCATCTTCTGTGTGGTTACATGTCTCTGGCCATCCCCATGGCCATGTGCACATGTGTTGGTCATGTATGTGATGGCCATCTATCACACGCTCTGTGTTGTCCCATATGACATACACCCATAGATGTTGGTTATGTCACCATACGCAGGGCTATGCAGACAACAGGTGTATGTGGAGTATGGGTTATGGGAAATTGTGACAATATTGCAATCAAAACGCTTACATGTCTCAGACATGTCGGATGGAACATCACAATGTGTGAAACCATTGCTGGGCATATAACACAATGGTGACGCCTGTGGTCTGCCCATATCACTGCTCACTGTGCGGTACTAGTTTGTGTACCACATGTTTTGTTCCACTGTATAGTACATATGCCTCCATTGTAGAACACCTCCACCATTGTAGGCACAGCTGGACACACATGTAGCAATGACAAATACCGTAGTTTCATGTCTGTGTCATTTCAGTTGTATATATTGCACATGGGTGGCCTGTGTGGATGATGGGTGATGCAATCTGTGTATCCATGTATTAACCGGCCAACATGGCTAATAGATCTTATGCTTTGACATGCCTGATAACCGATGACAGTCTCACCTGCAACGGACTCTTGGTCTGTGCGGCAAGTGACGCCAGAGGTACCTGTATAGGGTGACACAGCAGTATGAACATTATCCATGACTGTATGACAGCCACAGGGTGCACAGTGCAAGTTAACACATTCGCCTGTACAATAGCATATAGTCAGCACATGTGTGCATACCATACCTCTCAACCTCTTAGAACAATAAATGTGGACAAAGTTTACTATGATGAGGGACATATAGGGACAACTGTGACATATTGTCTTACTAACTTAGAAATTTGCTAGACTAATAGGTTTGCATGCACATGGGTTTTACACAGAATGTGCAGTCATAAACGCAAATGTATGTCATCATTTAATGACTCACCATTCAGTAGCCATTTGCCAAAAAGGGACAGATATTAAGGGGAACACACACTGACAATATGAGGCAGACATCTGGACATCCTCCGCAAATACCTGTACAGTTCAGAGGTATGGTGCAAGATAGGGTATGCGCTAAAGCATGTGTGTCCACATACCTTGCATATGTTGTTACATTACATGATGTACACTGACACATGCACGCATGAGGAATCATACTGGCCATATGTTCAGTACTGACTTACCAGGCAACTCCAGGCTCATTGGTTGGGAGACACCCACCTCCACCATGGCAGCTAAAGTGTTTCTGGGGCTGTTCGAGGGTGTTCCCAGACTGGCCAGTAGCTCCTCTGGGTGTGTGTGAATGGAGGCTTCGGGTTAGTGGCCCACCACCTGTTCCACCTTGTTCTCTGGCCATTGCAGTGGCACACTGTTTTGCATGACATATCAAGTCTGTGCAGCGTACCTGGCGCGACCTGCTGGTAGGTGCGGTTGTGGCAGCCCACTCCGCTGGACCCTCCCTGCAAAGATCCTGCCAGGTCACCACGCCTGCTGTGCATATGCTGTGGCACATACGGCTAAATAACACCCTCGTGAAGTTCTCATGGAGGTACGGGATTACTTTACATCATCCTCCTTGTCGGCTGTATGCTGGTAGGTACATGTACGTTGGGCATTATCTGTAAGACAGGGCGATGAAGGTGACAGGTCACATTTACAGACATGTACAAAGTGAAAAAAACTGGCTTTTTCCAAAATACATTTCTTT